>NC_056450.1:378108-650608 GCF_018296145.1 Oncorhynchus tshawytscha | reverse complement strand
GGGAGGGAAATACAACCCATCTTTATGCTTATTTATTTTATCTTGTGTCCTTTAACCATTTGTACATTGTTAAAACACTGTATATATATAATATGACATTTGGATTGTCTTTATTGTTTTGAAACTTCTGTATGTGTAATGTTTACTGTTAATTTGTATTGTTTATTTCACTTTATATATTATCTACCTCACTTGCTTTGGCAATGTTAACACATGTTTCCCATGCCAATAAAGCCCCTTGAATTGAATTGAATTGAGAGAGAGAGAGAGAGAGAGACCCAGTCCCCACGCCCAGTCCAAACAATCTGCTTATTACCTCATTTAGAAACAATTTACCCTAACAAATAGCAGACATCATTATCTCTGCCACTTTTCATGCAAATAACACCAAAGCGGCGCAGAGAGGGAGAGAGAGAGACCGAGAGAGAGAGAGAGAGAGACAGAGAGAGAGAGAGAGAGAGACAAGAGACCTACAGCGACAGAGAGAGGAAAAGAGCAACCAAGAGAGAGCGACAGTGTATGTATGTGAGAGTGAGACAGCAACCAAGAGAGAAAGAGAGAGACAGACAGAGAGAGGGAGAGAGAGAGAATTGGGCCTCATAGCCAGGCACTCATGCTTCATTGTCGTAGAGCCATTTCCCTGCCTGAGATCTTTTATCCTATCAGACGGATGCTTTCTGCTTTGAAATTGGCCCCGCTTAGACCTGACCACTGAAAGACCCCATTCAGGCGGTAATGCGCAATTCATTACTTATTCAGAGGCTTTCATCAAATGGCCCGGACCAGGCTGCGTGTAGCTGGTTCGAAAGTTATTTAAAGGAGAGAACACAGTGTGTATTTACTGATGGTGTTAAATTAGGTTTTCTAGACCGAACAGGGATCGATTTTGGTCTGGTTATTTTCATTATTTACATTAACAATATTGGTTTATCTGTAAAAAAAGTATAACTTTCACCTGTATCCAGAACTTCAATCTGCTTTATTGCCCAGCAGAAAGCCTTTGTTGAACCTAAATTGGTACTTCAGCAAAGTAAAACAAATGATGTGTTATTTTCCAAATCCCTTAAAAATGTATCTGATGTTATATGGATGGTGCCCTCATTGATCATGTCTGGGCATCTGGATCGACGAAAAGCTCTTTCAAAAAGCTGATGAGTTAAGACATGAAGAATCCAAATAGACTTCTTCTATAGGAACAGGTCCTGTCTTCATTAAATAGCACAAAACAAATCATTCAGTCAACATTCATTCCGGTTATTGACTATGGCGATAGCGTCTATATCAAGGTAACAATTCCTACATTTGGTTGAGCATCAGCAGTTTTTCTCTTGTTATTTCAGTCAAAATCTTTTCTCTGGCCAATGGCAAAATGTACAAAATTGCAGAAAATGTGGCTTAAAACAGCAGCATTTTCTCTACTACCTCTGGCAAAATGTGTAGAATTGCAGGAAATTAACTCTAAAAAAATGTCTATACGATGTCAAGAGGGGGCAGCTAAAAGTAGGTCCTCTTTGAAGTCTGGATACATCCAGGGATGGCTAAAACTGGAGATGCCTTCAGACATACAGTATAAGATACCAGACCAGGACTCAGGGTCCAACCCTGGAAATGCCTTCAGACATACAGTATAAGATACCAGACGAGGACTCAGGGTCCAACCCTGGAGATGCCTTCAGACATACAGTACTTCTCCAATCGAAAATCAAACCAAGAGTCGGCTTTCTATTCCGCAACAAAGCCTCCTTCACTCACGCCGCCAAACTTACCCTAGTAAAACTGACTATCCTACCGATCCTCGACTTCGGCGATGTCATCTACAAAATTGCTTCCAACACTCTACTCAGCAAACTGGATGCAGTTTATCACAGTGTCATCCATTTTGTCACTAAAGCACCTTATACCACCCACCACTGCGACTTGCATGCTCTAGTCGGCTGGCCCTCGCTACATATTCGTCGCCAGACCCACTGGCTCCAGGTCATCTACAAGTCCATGCTCGGTAAAGCTCCGCCTTATCTCAGTTCACTGGTCACGATGGCAACACCCATCCGTAGCACGCGCTCCAGCAGGTGTATCTCACTGATCATCCCTAAAGCCAACACCTCATTTGGCCGCCTTTCGTTCCAGTTCTCTGCTGCCTGTGACTGGAACGAATTGCAAAAATCGCTGAAGTTGGAGACTTTTATCTCCCTCACCAACTTCAAACATCTGCTATCTGAGCAGCTAACCGATCGCTGCAGCTGTACATAGTCTATCGGTAAATAGCCCACCCATTTTTACCTACCTCATCCCCATACTGTTTTTATTTATTTACTTTTCTGCTCTTTTGCACACTAATATCTCTACCTGTACATGACCATCTGATCATTTATCACTCCAGTGTTAATCTGCAATATTGTAATCATTCGCCTACCTCCTCATGCCTTTTGCACACAATGTATATAGACACTTTTTTTTCTTCTACTGTGTTATTGACTTGTTAATTGTTTACTCCATGTGTAACTCTGTGTTGTCTGTTCACACTGCTATGCTTTATCTTGGCCAGGTCACAGTTGCAAATGAGAACTTGTTCTCAACTAGCCTACCTGGTTAAATAAAGGTGAAATAAAAAATAAATAAAAAATAAGATACCAGACCAGGACTCAGGGTACAACCCTGGAGATGCCTTCAGACATACAGTATAAGTTACCAGACCAGGACTCAGGGTCCAAACCTGGAGATGCCTTCAGACATACAGTATAAGATACCAGACCAGGACTCAGGGATGGCTAACCCTGGAGATGCCTTCAGAAATACAGTATAAGTTATCAGACCAGGACTCAGGAATGTCCAACCCTGGAGATGCCTTCAAACATACAGTATAAGATACCAGACCAGGACTCAGGGTCCAACCCTGGAGATGCCTTCAGACATACAGTGTAAGTTATCAGACCAGGACTCAGGGTCCAACCCTGGAGATGCCTTCAGACATACAGTATAAGATACCAAACCAGGACTCAGGGATGGCTAACCCTGGAGATGCCTTCAGACATACAGTACAAGATACCGGACCAGGACTCAGGAATGGCTAAACCTGGAGATGCCTTCAAACATACAGTATAAGATACCAGACCAGGACTCAGAGATGACTAACCCTGGAGATGCATTCAGACATACAGTATAAGATACCAGACCAGGACTCAGGGTCCACCCCTGGAGATGCCTTCAGACATACAGTATAAGATACCAGACCAGAACTCAGGGTCCAACCCTGGAGATGGCTTCAGACATACAGTATAAGATACCAGACCAGGACTCAGGGATGGCTAACCCTGGAGATCCCTTCCATCTCTACAGTTAGGGAAATCTGCTTTCAGTTTTATTGACCTTCAATGTTGGTGGAATTGGTGCCTCCAGGGCAGTTCAGGCGAATGTTAGAGGGACTTTTTACTGAAGTATGTGTTTGTTTCTTATGATTTTGTCTTGCTTTTTGTGTCTTGTGTTTGCTTTTCATGTTTTGTGTAATTGATGTGTGTACAGTACATATGTATCATGTAATTGTTGTTTATGGATGTGTTCATGCAGGGCTCATCTGCAACATAGACTGTGGTCTCAGCATGACTCCCTGCTTAAATATTAAATAAAAATGTGTTGCCCCATCGTAACGGTCAGAGCAAGCTGGTGGGATCCACAGAAAGTCCTCTTAAGATAATGAAGGAAATACACCCCCCACACACACACACACACACACACACACACACACACACACACACACACACACACACACACACACACACACACACACACACACACACACACACACACACACACACAAACACACACACACACACACACACACACACCAAACACACAACACACACACACACACACACACACAAACACACACACACACACACACACACACACACACACACACACACACACACACACAAACACACACACACACACACACACAAAACACACACACACAAAACACACACAAAATGAAAAGAGCCCTTGCATCTTCATTCCAAAGCTTGAAAGGTTTCCCCTCAGATCAAATCAAATATTCAACTCAAATTGTGTTTCTCCCAGCCTATAGATAGAAACTAAAACAGGAACCCCCGTGCTCAGGTCTGTTCAATGCTGGTCCGACCAATCTAACCAATCTGATTCCACACTGCCAGATTGCTTCGATCACGTGGACTGGGATATGTTCCTGATAGCGTCGGACAACAACATTGATGTATACGCTGACTCGGTGAGAGAGTTTATTAGCAATTGCATCGGTGATGTTGTAGCCATGGTGACTATTATAATCTTCCCCAACCACAAACCATGGATTGATGACAGCATTCGCGCAAAACTGAACGCGTGAACCACTGCTTTTAATCATGGCAAGGTGACCGGACATAATTACGTTACGGACATAATCAATCCCTATCCCAGTCTTCTGTTCCCACATGCTGAAGGTAGAAAACAATACCTCCACTTCCTTGATCCTCAACACTGGGGCCCCACAAGGGTGTGATCTCAGCCCCCTCCTGTACTCCCTGTTCACCCATGACTGCATGGCCAAGCACACCTCCAACTCAATCATCAAGTTTGCGGACGACACTACAGTAGTATGCCTGATTACCAACAACAACGAGACGGCCTACAGGGAGGAGGTGAGGGCCCTCGGAGTGTGGTGTCAGGAAAATAAACTCACACTCAAAGTCAACTAAACAAAGGAGATGATCGTGGAATTCAGGAAACAGCAGAGGGAGCACCCCTCTATCCACATCGACGGGACAGTTGTGGAGAGGTTAGAAAGTTTTAAGTTCCTCGGCATACACATCACGGACAAACTGAAATGGTCCACCCACACAGGCAGCGTGATGAAGAAGGAGGCTGAAAAAATTTGACAAATTTGACATTTGTCACCAAAAACACTCACAAACCTTTACAGATGCACAATCAAGAGCATCCTGTTGGGCTGTATCACCGCCTGGTACGGCAACTGCTCTGCCCACAACCGTAAGGCTCTCCAGAGGGTAGTGAGGTCTGCACAACACATCACCGGGGGCAAACTACCTGCCCTCCAGGACACCTACAGCACCCGATGTCACAGGAAGGCCAAAAAGATCATCAAGGACAACAACCACCCGAGCCACTGCCTGTTCACCCCACTATCATCCAGAAGGCAAGGTCAGTACCGGTGCATTAAAGCTGGGACCGAGAGACTGAAAAACAGCTTCTATCTCAAGGCCTTCAGACTGTTAAACAGCCATCACTAATTTATTATTTATTTTATTTGATTTCACCTTTATTTATCCAGGTAGGCTAGTTGAGAACATGTTCTCATTTGCAACTGCGACCTGGCCAAGATAAAGCACAGCAATTCGACACATACAACAATACAGAGTTACACAGAGTTACACATGGAATAGACAAAACATAGTCAATAATACGGTAGAACAAAAGAAAACAAAAAGTCTATATACAGTGAGTGCAAATGAGGTAATATAAGGGAGTTAAGGCAAATAAATAGGCCATGGTGGCGAAGTAATTACAATATATAGCAATTAAACACTGGAATGGTAGATGTGCAGAAGATGAATGTGCAAGTAGAGATACTGGGGTGAAAAGGAGCAGGTGGCGAAGTAATTACAATATAGCAATTAAACACTGGAATGGTAGACATTGAGTGGCTGCTGCCTACATTGAGACCCAATCTCTGGCCACTTTAAATAATGGATCACTAGTCACTTTAAACAATGCCACTTTAAATAATGCCACTTTAATTAATAATGTTTACATATCTTGCATTACTCATCTCATATGTATATACTGCATTTTATACCATCTATTGCACCTTGCCTATGCCGCTCGGCCATCGCTCATCCATATATTTATATGTACATATTCTCATTCACCCCTTTAGATTTGTGTGCATTAGGTAGTTGTTGAGGAATTGTTAGATTACTTGGTAGATATTACTGCATGGTCGGAACTAGAAGTACAAGCATTTCGCTACACTCACATTAACGTCTGCTAACCATGTGTATGTGACAAATAAAATTTCATTTGATTTGATTTGCAGATAACATTTTGTTCTACAGTATGTTGCATCATAAACCCTGACATAAGAATACTATCTCCCCACAGCAAAAAGCTTTGGTTAAACAATGCCAGAGACAACTAGAAAGCGGTCCAGTTCTTCATGCCCATATTTGTTTCCCTCATTAGCGTATCGCTAGTTCACTACTAGGCTCATCCAAGATGGCGTAGCAGTGTATGTGACCAAGAATATGTGATTTGATTGAAATAGCAGACCAATCAGCCTATTTCATGAATGCTTTGTAAGCTTTTGGAAAAAAAATGTGTTTGACCAGATGTAATGCTAGTACAGTAAACAAATTGACTGTGGGGGCTGTTTTGTTGACTTCAGTGCAGCTTTTGACATTATCGATCATAGTCTGCTGTTGGAAAGTATTCAGACCCCTTGACTTTGTCCACATTTTGTTACGTTTTTCCCCTCATCAATCTACACACAATACCCTATAATGACAAAGCAAAAACAAGTTTGTAGGCATTTTTGCAAATGTATTAAAAATAAAAAACGTAAATATTACATTTTGCATAAGTATTCAAACCCTTTTCTCAGTACTTTGTTGAAGCACCTTTTGCAGTGACAACAGCCTCAAGTCTTCTTGACACTTTTTTTGGTTCCAAATTATTAAAACTGAAAGCATTGTATTTGAGATAAATCATTCACTAAACCCTAAACCTTAACAAAATATTGTAATGAATATGGTGGAAATTGAGATGACTAAACTGCTTGGAGTAACCCTGGATTGTAAACTGTCCTGGTTCAAAACATTTTGATTGAACAGTTGCTAAGATGGGGAGAAGTCTGTCCATAATAAAGCGCTGCTCTGCCTTAACAGCACTATCAACAAGGCAGGTCCTACAGGCCCCAGTTTCTACCTTCTTAACATTACTATCAACAAGGCAGGTCCTACAGGCCCTAGTTTCTACCTTCTTAACAGAACTATCAACAAGGCAGGTCCTACAGGCCCTAGTTTCTACCTTCTTAACAGAACTATCAACAAGGCAGGTCCTACAGGCCCTAGTTTCTACCTTCTTAACAGCACTATCAACAAGGCAGGTCCTACAGGCCCTAGTTTCTACCTTCTTAACAACACTATCAAAAAGGCAGGTCCTACAGGCCCTAGTTTCTACCTTCTTAACAACACTATCAACAAGGCAGGTCCTACAGGCCCCAGTTTCTACCTTCTTAACATTACTATCAACAAGGCAGGTCCTACAGGCCCTAGTTTCTACCTCCTTAACAGCACTATCAACAAGGCAGGTCCTACAGGCCCTAGTTTCTACCTTCTTAACAGCACTATCAACAAGGCAGGTCCTACAGGCCCTAGTTTCTACCTTCTTAACAACACTATCAACAAGGCAGGTCCTACAGGCCCCAGTTTCTACCTTCTTAACATTACTATCAACAAGGCAGGTCCTACAGGCCCTAGTTTCTACCTTCTTAACAACACTATCAACAAGTCAGGTCCTACAGGCCCCAGTTTCTACCTTCTTAACATTACTATCAACAAGGCAGGTCCTACAGGCCCCAGTTTCTACCTTCTTAACATTACTATCAACAAAGCAGGTCCTACAGGCCCCAGTTTCTACCTTCTTAACAGCACTGTCAACAAGGCAGGTCCTACAGGCCCTAGTTTCTACCTTCTTAACATTACTATCAACAAGGCAGGTCCTACAGGCCCTAGTTTTGTCGCATCTGGATTACTGTTCAGTCATGTGCCACAAAGAGGGATTTAAAATAATTACAACTGTCTCAGAACAGGGCAAGCAGGGCTGGCCCTTAAAAGTACACAGAGAGATAACATTAATAATAGGCATGTCAATCTCTCATGGCTCAAAGTGGAGGAGAGATTGACTTCATCACAACTTGTTTTCGTAAGAAATATTGACAAGCTGAGTGCACCACGCTTTCTGTTTAAATTACTGGCACACAGCTCGGACACCCATGCATACCCCACAAGACATGCCACCAGAGGTCTCTTCACAATTCCCAAGTCCAGAACAGACTATGGGAGGCGCACAGTACTACATAGAGCCATGACTACCTGGAACTCTATTCTATATCAGGTAACTGACGCAGCAGTAGAATCAGATTTCAAAAACAAATCAAATACACATTATGGAACAGTGGGGACAATGAAGAGACAACCACACAGACACACAAAAATTCTAGCACACGGACTCTATACACACCTACATTGTAATATTGTGTTATGGTGGTATTATACATTTAGTATTGTAGATATGGAGTGGTGTAATATTGTGTTATGGTGGTATTATACATTTAGTATTGTAGATGTGTAGTGGTGTAATATTGTGTTATGGTGGTATTATACATTTAGTATTGTAGATGTGTAGTGGTGTAATATTGTGGTATTATACATTTAGTATTGTAGATATGGAGTGGTGTAATATTGTGTTATGGTGGTATTATACATTTAGTATTGTAGATGTGTAGTGGTGTAATATTGTGGTATTATACATTTAGTATTGTAGATATGGAGTGGTGTAATATTGTGTTATGGTGGTATTATACATTTAGTATTGTAGATGTGTAGTGGTGTAATATTGTGTTATGGTGGTATTATACATTTAGTATTGTAGATGTGTAGTGGTGTAATATTGTGGTATGGTGGTACTATACATTTAGTATTGTAGATGTGTAGTGGTGTAATATTGTGGTATTATACATTTAGTATTGTTGATGTGTAGTGGTGTAATATTGTGTTATGGTGCTATTATACATTTTGTATTGTAGATATGTAGTGGTGTAATATTGTGGTATGGTGGTATTATACATTTAGTATTGTTGATGTGTAGTGGTGTAATATTGTGGTATGGTGGTATTATACATTTAGTATTGAGGTGGTGTAATATTGTGGTATGGTGGTATTATACATTTAGTATTGTAATGGTGTAATATTGTGTTATGGTGGTATTATACATTTAGTATTACAGATGTGTAGTAGTGTAATATTGTGGTATGGTGGTATTATACATTTAGTATTGTAGATATGTAGTGGTGTAATATTGTGGTATGGTGGTATTATACATTTAGTATTGTAGTGGTGTAATATTGTGGAGTGGTGGTATTATACATTTAGTATTGTAGATGTGTAGTGGTGTAATATTGTGGTATGGTGGTATTATACATTTAGTATTGTAGTGGTGTAATATTGTGGAGTGGTGGTATTATACATTTAGTATTGTAGATATGTAGTGGTGTAATATTGTGTTATTATACATTTTGTATTGTAGATGTGTAGTGGTGTAATATTGTGGAGTGGTGGTATTATACATTTAGTATTGTTGATGTGTAGTGGTGTAATATTGTGGTGTGGTGGTATTATACATTTTGTATTGTAGATATGTAGTGGTGTAATATTGTGTTATGGTGGTATTATACATTTAGTATTGTTGATGTGTAGTGGTGTAATATTGTGTTATGGTGGTATTATACATTTAGTATTGTAGTGGTGTAATATTGTGGAGTGGTGGTATTATACATTTAGTATTGTAGATATGTAGTGGTGTAATATTGTGGTGTCGTGGTATTATACATTTAGTATTGTAGTGGTGTAATATTGTGTTATGGTGGTATTATACATTTAGTATTGTAGATGTGTAGTGGTGTAATATTGTGGTATGGTGGTATTATACATTTAGTATTGTAGATATATAGTGGTGTAATATTGTGGTATTATACATTTAGTATTGTAGATACGTAGTGGTGTAATGTTGTGGTATGGTGGTATTATACATTTAGTATTGTAGTGGTGTAATATTGTGTTATGGTGGTATTATACATTTAGTATTGTAGATGTGTAGTGGTGTAATATTGTGTTATGGTGGTATTATACATTTAGTATTGTAGATGTGTAGTGGTGTAATATTGTGGTGTGGTGGTATTATACATTTAGTATTGTAGATGTGTAGTGGTGTAATATTGTGGTATGGTGGTATTATACATTTAGTATTGTAGATATGTGGTGGTGTAATATTGTGGTATAATGGTATTATACATTTAGTATTGTTGATGTGTAGTGGTGTAATATTGTGTTATTATACATTTAGTATTGTAGATGTGTAGTGGTGTAATGTTGTGGTGTGGTGGTATTATACATTTAGTATTGTAAATATGTAGTGGTGTAATATTGTGGTATGGTGGTATTATACATTTAGTATTACAGATGTGTAGTAGTGTAATATTGTGGTATGGTGGTATTATACATTTAGTATTGTTGATGTGTAGTGGTGTAATATAGTGGTATGGTGGTATTATACATTTAGTATTGTAGATATGTAGTGGTGTACTATTGTGGTATTATGGTATTATACATTTATTATTGTAGTGGTGTAATATTGTGGTATGGTGGTATTATACATTTAGTATTGTAGATATGTAGTGGTGTAATATTGTGGTATTATACATTTAGTATTGTAGATTTGTAGTGGTGTAATATTGTGGTATCGTGTTATTATACATTTAGTATTGTAGATATGTAGTGGTGTAATATTGTGGTATGGTGGTATTATACATTTAGTATTGTAGTGTTGTAATATTGTGGTATGGTGGTATTATACATTTAGTATTGTAGATATGTAGTGGTGTAATATTGTGGTTTTATACATTTAGTATTGTAGATACGTAGTGGTGTAGTATGGTGGTATTATACATTTAGTATTGAGGTGGTGTAATATTGTGGTGTGGTGGTATTATACATTTAGTATTGTAGTGTTGTAATATTGTGGTATGGTGGTATTATACATTTGGTATTGTAGTGGTGTAATATTGTTGTCACGAGATACTGGGAGTGGTGGGTGGAATCAGGCGCAGAGAGCAGGGTTCAGTAGATTGTCAATGTATTCTCCGGCGCACAAAAACGGTCACGCCAACACACAGGGCGCATACAATTGACTAGCCCAAACACAGGACCAAAATAGTCCGGAGAATACACACACGAAAACCACCATACAACAGAGTAACAAAAAACAATCCCGCACAAAACAAGGGCGGGACAACCTACTATATATAAGGACGCTAATTAAACTAAAATACACACAGGTGAAACTAATAAGACAAAACCAACAGACAAACGAAAAAGGGATCGGTAGAGGCTAGTAGGACGGTGACGACGACCGCCGAGCACCGCCCGAACAGGTAGGGGAGCAAACATCGTGGGAAGTTGTGACAATTGGGGTATGGTGGTATTACACATTTAGTATTGTAGTGGTGTAATATTGTGGTATGGTGGTATTATACATGTAGTATTGTAGTGGTGTAATATTGTGGTATGGTGGTATTATACATTTAGTATTGTAGATGTGTAGTGGTTTAATATTATGGTATTATACATTTAGTATTGTAGATATGTAGTGGTGTAATATTGTGGTATTATACATTTAGTATTGTAGATGTGTAGTGGTGTAAAATTGTGGTATGGTGGTACTATACATTTAGTATTGTAGATATGTAGTGGTGTATTATTGTGGTATTATACATTTAGTATTGTAGATGTGTAGTGGTGTAAAATTGTGGTATGGTGGTACTATATATTTAGTATTGTAGATATGTAGTGGTGTAATATTGTGGTAGACCTAGGCAGTGCAGGTAGGCCTAGACAGAGCAGGTAGACCTAGACAGAGCAGGTAGACCTAGACAGAGCAGGTGGCTGCAGGTAGTCCTAGACAGAGTAGGTAGCTGCAGGTTGGCCTAGACAGAGCAGGTAGTCCTAGACAGAGCAGGTAGTCCTAGACAGAGCAGGTAAGTCTAAACAGAGCAGGTAAGTCTAGACAGAGCATGTAGGCCTAGACAGAGCAGGTAGGCCTAGACAGAGCAGGTGGCTGCAGCGAGTCCTAGACAGAGCAGGTAGACCTAGACAGAGCAGGTAGGTCAAGACAAAACAGGTAGGTCAAGACAAAATAGGTAGGTCAAGACAGAACAGGTAGGCCTAGACGGAGCAGGTAGTCCTAGACAGAGCAGGTAGGCCTAGACGGAGCAGGTAGACCTAGACAGAGCAGGTAGACCTAGACAGAGCAGGTAGACCTAGACAGAGCAGGTATACCTAGACACTGCAGGTATACCTAGACAGAGCAGGTATACCTAGACAGAGCAGGTAGACCTAGGCAGTGCAGGTAGGCTTAGACAGAGCAGGTAGACCCTGACAGAGCAGGTAGGTCAAGACAAAACAGGTAGGCCTAGATGGAGCAGGTAGTCCTAGACAGAGCAGGTTGGCCTTGGCAGAGCAGGTAGGTATAGACAGAGCAGGTAGGTATAGACAGAGCAGGTAGACCTAGACAGAGCAGGTAGACCTAGACTGAGCAGGTAGACCTAGACAGAGCAGGTGGCTGCAGGTAGTCCTAGACAGAGTAGGTAGCTGCAGGTTGGCCTAGACAGATCAGGTTGGCCTAGATAGAGCAGGTAGTCCTAGACAGTGCAGGTGGCTGCAGGTAGTCCTAGACAGAGCAGGTAGTCCTAGACAGAACAGGTAGGTCTAGACAGAGCAGGTAAATCTAGACAGAACAGGTACTCCTAGACAGAGCATGTAGGCCTAGACAGAGCAGGTAGGCCTAGACAGAGCAGGATGTCCTACACAGAGCAGGTAGTTCTAGACAGAGCAGGTAGGTATAGACAGAGCAGGTAGACCTAGACAGAGCAGGTAGGTAAAGACAAAACAGGTAGGCCTAGACAGAGCAGGTGGCTGCAGGTAGTCCTAGACAGAGTAGGTAGCTGCAGGTTGGCCTAGACAGATCAGGTTGGCCTAGATAGAGCAGGTAGTCCTAGACAGTGCAGGTGGCTGCAGGTAGTCCTAGACAGAGCAGGTAGTCCTAGACAGAACAGGTAGGTCTAGACAGAGCAGGTAAGTCTAGACAGAACAGGTACTCCTAGACAGAGCATGTAGGCCTAGACAGAGCAGGTAGGCCTAGACAGAGCAGGATGTCCTACACAGAGCAGGTAGTTCTAGACAGAGCAGGTAGGTATAGACAGAGCAGGTAGACCTAGACAGAGCAGGTAGACCTAGACAGAGCAGGTGGCTGCAGGTAGTCCTAGACAGAGTAGGTAGCTGCAGGTTGGCCTAGACAGATCAGGTTGGCCTAGACAGAGCAGGTAGACCTAGATAGAGCAGGTAGTCCTAGACAGTGCAGGTGGCTGCAGGTAGTCCTAGACAGAGCAGGTAGTCCTAGACAGAACAGGTAGGTCTAGACAGAGCAGGTAAGTCTAGACAGAACAGGTACTCCTAGACAGAGCATGTAGGCCTAGACAGAGCAGGTAGGCCTAGACAGAGCAGGATGTCCTACACAGAGCAGGTAGTTCTAGACAGAGCAGGTAGGTATAGACAGAGCAGGTAGACCTAGACAGAGCAGGTAGGTAAAGACAAAACAGGTAGGCCTAGACGGAGCAGGTAGGCCTAGACGGAGCAGGTAGTCCTAGACAGAGCAGGTAAGTCTAGACAGAGCAGGTAGGCCTAGACAGAGCAGGTTGTCCTAGACAAATCAGGTAGACCTAGACAGAGTATGTAAACCTAGACAGAGCAGGTGGCTACAGGTAGGTCTAGACAGAGCAGGTAGGCCTAGACAGAGCAGGTAGGCCTAGACAGAGCAGGTGGCTGCTGGTTGACTTAGACGGAGCAGGTGGCTGCAGGTAGACCTAGACAGAGCAGGTAGTCCTAGACAGAGCAGGTGGCTGCAGGTAGACCTAGACAGAGCAGGTTGGCCTAGGCAGAGCAGGTAGGTATAGACAGAGCAGGTAGACCTAGACAGATCAGGTTGGCCTAGATAGAGCAGGTAGTCCTAGACAGTGCAGGTGGCTGCAGGTAGTCCTAGACAGAGCAGGTAGTCCTAGACAGAACAGGTAGGTCTAGACAGAGCAGGTAAGTCTAGACAGAACAGGTACTCCTAGACAGAGCATGTAGGCCTAGACAGAGCAGGTAGGCCTAGACAGAGCAGGATGTCCTACACAGAGCAGGTAGTTCTAGACAGAGCAGGTAGGTATAGACAGAGCAGGTAGACCTAGACAGAGCAGGTAGACCTAGACAGAGCAGGTGGCTGCAGGTAGTCCTAGACAGAGTAGGTAGCTGCAGGTTGGCCTAGACAGATCAGGTTGGCCTAGACAGAGCAGGTAGACCTAGATAGAGCAGGTAGTCCTAGACAGTGCAGGTGGCTGCAGGTAGTCCTAGACAGAGCAGGTAGTCCTAGACAGAACAGGTAGGTCTAGACAGAGCAGGTAAGTCTAGACAGAACAGGTACTCCTAGACAGAGCATGTAGGCCTAGACAGAGCAGGTAGGCCTAGACAGAGCAGGATGTCCTACACAGAGCAGGTAGTTCTAGACAGAGCAGGTAGGTATAGACAGAGCAGGTAGACCTAGACAGAGCAGGTAGGTAAAGACAAAACAGGTAGGCCTAGACGGAGCAGGTAGGCCTAGACGGAGCAGGTAGTCCTAGACAGAGCAGGTAAGTCTAGACAGAGCAGGTAGGCCTAGACAGAGCAGGTTGTCCTAGACAAATCAGGTAGACCTAGACAGAGTATGTAAACCTAGACAGAGCAGGTGGCTACAGGTAGGTCTAGACAGAGCAGGTAGGCCTAGACAGAGCAGGTAGGCCTAGACAAAGCAGGTGGCTGCTGGTTGACCTAGACGGAGCAGGTAGTCCTAGACAGAGCAGGTGGCTGCAGGTAGACCTAGACAGAGCAGGTTGGCCTAG
Source organism: Oncorhynchus tshawytscha (assembly GCF_018296145.1). Classification (NCBI taxonomy): domain Eukaryota; kingdom Metazoa; phylum Chordata; class Actinopteri; order Salmoniformes; family Salmonidae; genus Oncorhynchus; species Oncorhynchus tshawytscha. The sequence goes on along the minus strand of NC_056450.1, from coordinate 635,832 downwards.
GCAGAGCAGGTAGGTATAGACAGAGCAGGTAGACCTAGACAGAGCAGGTAGACCTAGACAGAGCAGGTACACCTAGACAGAGCAGGTAGACTTAGACAGAGCAGGTAGACCTAGACAGAGCAGGTAGACCTAGACAGAGCAAGTAGACCTAGACAGAGCAGGTAGACCTAGGCAGTGCAGGTAGGCCTAGACAGAGCAGGTAGTCCTAGACAGAGCAGGTAGACCTAGGCAGTGCAGGTAGTCCTAGACAGAGCAGGTAGACCTAGGCAGTGCAGGTAGGCCTAGACAGAGCAGGTAGACCTAGGAAGTGCAGGTAGGCATAGACATAGCAGGTAGACATAGACATAGCAGGTAGACATAGACATAGCAGGTAGACCTAGACAGAGCAGGTAGACCTAGACAGAGCAGGTAGGCCTAGACAGAGCAGGTAGGCCTAGACAGAGCAGGTAGGCATAGACAGAGCGGGTAGACCTAGGAAGTGCAGGTAGGCCTAGACAGAGCAGGTAGGCCTAGACAGAGCAGGTGGCTGCAGGTAGACACAGACAGAGCAGGTGGCTGCAGGTAGACCTAGGCAGAGCAGGTAGTCGTAGACAGAGCAGGTGCCTGCAGGTAGACCTAGACAGAGCAGGTAGTCCTAGACGGAGCAGGTAGTCCTAGACAGAGCAGGTAGTCCTAGACAGAGCAGGTAGTCCTAGACAGAGCAGGTAGGCCTAGACAGAGCAGGTAGTCCTAGACAGAGCAGGTAAGCCTAGACAGAGCAGGTGGCTGCAGGTAGACCTAGACAGAGCAGGTAGTCCTAGACAGAGCAGGTAGTCCTAGACAGAGCAGGTAAGTCTAAACAGAGCAGGTAAGTCTAGACAGAGCATGTAGGCCTAGACAGAGCAGGTAGGCCTAGACAGAGCAGGTGGCTGCAGCGAGTCCTAGACAGAGCAGGTAGACCTAGACAGAGCAGGTAGGTCAAGAAAAAACAGGTAGGTCAAGACAAAATAGGTAGGTCAAGACAGAACAGGTAGGCCTAGACGGAGCAGGTAGTCCTAGACGGAGCAGGTAGGCCTAGACGGAGCAGGTAGACCTAGACAGAGCAGGTAGACCTAGACAGAGCAGGTAGACCTAGACAGAGCAGGTATACCTAGACACTGCAGGTATACCTAGACACTGCAGGTATACCTAGACAGAGCAGGTATACCTAGACAGAGCAGGTAGACCTAGGCAGTGCAGGTAGGCTTAGACAGAGCAGGTAGACCCTGACAGAGCAGGTAGGTCAAGACAAAACAGGTAGGCCTAGACGGAGCAGGTAGTCCTAGACAGAGCAGGTTGGCCTTGGCAGAGCAGGTAGGTATAGACAGAGCAGGTAGGTATAGACAGAGCAGGTAGACCTAGACAGAGCAGGTAGACCTAGACTGAGCAGGTAGACCTACACAGAGCAGGTGGCTGCAGGTAGTCCTAGACAGAGTAGGTAGCTGCAGGTTGGCCTAGACAGATCAGGTTGGCCTAGATAGAGCAGGTAGTCCTAGACAGTGCAGGTGGCTGCAGGTAGTCCTAGACAGAACAGGTAGTCCTAGACAGAACAGGTAGGTCTAGACAGAGCAGGTAAGTCTAGACAGAACAGGTAGACCTAGACAGAGCATGTAGGCCTAGACAGAGCAGGTAGGCCTAGACAGAGCAGGATGTCCTAGACAGAGCAGGTAGTTCTAGACAGAGCAGGTAGGTATAGACAGAGCAGGTAGACCTAGACAGAGCAGGTAGGTAAAGACAAACAGGTAGGCCTAGACAGAGCAGGTGGCTGCAGGTAGACCTAGACAGAGCAGGTAGCTGCAGGTTGGCCTAGACAGATCAGGTTGGCCTAGATAGAGCAGGTAGTCCTAGACAGTGCAGGTGGCTGCAGGTAGTCCTAGACAGAGCAGGTAGTCCTAGACAGAACAGGTAGGTCTAGACAGAGCAGGTAAGTCTAGACAGAACAGGTACTCCTAGACAGAGCATGTAGGCCTAGACAGAGCAGGTAGGCCTAGACAGGGCAGGATGTCCTACACAGAGCAGATAGTTCTAGACAGAGCAGGTAGGTATAGACAGAGCAGGTAGACCTAGACAGAGCAGGTAGACCTAGACTGAGCAGGTAGACCTAGACAGAGCAGGTGGCTGCAGGTAGTCCTAGACAGAGTAGGTAGCTGCAGGTTGGCCTAGACAGATCAGGTTGGCCTAGATAGAGCAGGTAGTCCTAGACAGTGCAGGTGGCTGCAGGTAGTCCTAGACAGAGCAGGTAGTCCTAGACAGAACAGGTAGGTCTAGACAGAGCAGGTAAGTCTAGACAGAACAGGTACTCCTAGACAGAGCAGGTAGTCCTAGACAGAGCAGGTAGGCCTAGACAGAGCAGGAGTCCTAGACAGAGCAGGTAGGCCTAGACAGAGCAGGTAGGTATAGACAGAGCAGGTAGACCTAGACAGAGCAGGTAGGTAAAGACAAAACAGGTAGGCCTAGACAGAGCAGGTAGGCCTAGACAGAGCAGGTAGTCCTAGACAGAGCAGGTAAGTCTAGACAGAGCAGGTAGGCCTAGACAGAGCAGGTAGTCCTAGACAAATCAGGTAGACCTAGACAGAGTAGGTAAACCTAGACAGAGCAGGTGGCTGCAGGTAGACCTAGACAGAGCAGGTAGGCCTAGACAGAGCAGGTAGGCCAAGACAGAGCAGGTGGCTGCTGGTTGACCTAGACGGAGCAGGTGGCTGCAGGTAGACCTAGACAGAGCAGGTAGTCCTAGACAGAGCAGGTGGCTGCAGGTAGACCTAGACAGAGCAGGTTGGCCTAGGCAGAGCAGGTAGCTATAGACAGAGCAGGTAGACCTAGACAGAGCAGGTAGCTATAGACAGAGCAGGTACACCTAGACAGAGCAGGTAGACCTAAACAGAGCAGGTAGACCTAGACAGAGCAGGTTGGCCTAGGCAGAGCAGGTAGCTATAGACAGAGCAGGTAGACCTAGACAGAGCAGGTAGACCTAGACAGAGCAGGTACACCTAGACAGAGCAGGTAGACTTAGACAGAGCAGGTAGACCTAGACAGAGCAGGTAGACCTAGACAGAGCAGGTACACCTAGACAGAGCAGGTAGACTTAGACAGAGCAGGTAGACCTAGACAGAGCAGGTAGACCTAGACAGAGCAAGTAGACCTAGACAGAGCAGGTAGACCTAGGCAGTGCAGGTAGTCCTAGACAGAGCAGGTAGACCTAGGCAGTGCAGGTAGGCCTAGACAGAGCAGGTAGACCTAGGAAGTGCAGGTAGGCATAGACATAGCAGGTAGACATAGACATAGCAGGTAGACATAGACATAGCAGGTAGACCTAGACAGAGCAGGTAGACCTAGACAGAGCAGGTAGGCCTAGACAGAGCAGGTAGGCCTAGACAGAGCGGGTAGCCCTAGGAAGTGCAGGTAGGCCTAGACAGAGCAGGTAGGCCTAGACAGAGCAGGTGGCTGCAGGTAGACATAGACAGAGCAGGTGGCTGCAGGTAGACCTAGGCAGAGCAGGTAGTCGTAGACAGAGCAGGTGCCTGCAGGTAGACCTAGACAGAGCAGGTAGTCCTAGACGGAGCAGGTAGTCCTAGACAGATCAGGTAGTCCTAGACAGAGCAGGTAGTCCTAGACAGAGCAGGTAGGCCTAGACAGAGCAGGTAGGCCTAGACAGAGCAGGTGGCTGCAGGTAGACCTAGACAGAGCAGGTAGTCCTAGACAGAGCAGGTAGTCCTAGACAGAGCAGGTAAGTCTAAACAGAGCAGGTAAGTCTAGACAGAGCAGGTAGGCCTAGACAGAGCAGGTAGGCCTAGACAGAGCAGGTGGCTGCAGAGTCCTAGACAGAGCAGGTAGACCTAGACAGAGCAGGTAGGTCAAGACAAAACAGGTAGGTCAAGACAAAATAGGTAGGTCAAGACAGAACAGGTAGGCCTAGACGGAGCAGGTAGTCCTAGACAGAGCAGGTAGGCCTAGACGGAGCAGGTAGACCTAGACAGAGCAGGTAGACCTAGACAGAGCAGGTAGACCTAGACAGAGCAGGTAGGCTTAGACAGAGCAGGTAGACCCTGACAGAGCGGGTAGGTCAAGACAAAACAGGTAGGCCTAGACGGAGCAGGTAGTCCTAGACAGAGCAGGTTGGCCTTGGCAGAGCAGGTAGGTATAGACAGAGCAGGTAGGTATAGACAGAGCAGGTAGACCTAGACAGAGCAGGTAGACCTAGACTGAGCAGGTAGACCTAGACAGAGCAGGTAGACCTAGACCGAGCAGGTAGACTTAGACAGAGCAGGTAGACCTAAACAGAGCAGGTAGACCTAGACAGAGCAAGTAGACCTAGACAGAGCAGGTAGACCTAGACAGTGCAGGTAGACCTAGACAGAGCAGGTAGACCTAGACACTGCAGGTAGACCTAGACAGAGCAGGTAGACCTAGACAGAGCAGGTAGACCTAGACAGAGCAGGTAGACCTAGACAGAGCAGGTAGCCCAGAGCAGGACAGACAGAGCAGGTAGGTCAAGACAAAACAGGTAGGCCTAGACGGAGCAGGTAGTCCTAGACAGAGCAGGTTGGCCTTGGCAGAGCAGGTAGGCCTAGACAGAGCAGGTAGGTACCTAGACAGAGCAGGTAGACCTAGACAGAGCAGGTAGACCTAGACAGAGCAGGTAGACCTAGAAAGAGCAGGTAGACCTAGACAGAGCAGGTAGACTTAGACAGAGCAGGTAGACCTAAACAGAGCAGGTAGACCTAGACAGAGCAAGTAGACCTAGACAGAGCAGGTAGACCTAGGCAGTGCAGGTAGGCCTAGACAGAGCAGGTAGTCCTAGACAGAGCAGGTAGACCTAGGCATTGCAGGTAGGCCTAGACAGAGCAGGTAGACCTAGGAAGTGCAGGTAGGCATAGACATAGCAGGTAGACATAGACATAGCAGGTAGACATAGAGAGAGCAGATAGGCCTAGACAGAGCAGGTAGGCCTAGACAGAGCAGGTGGCTGCAGGTAGACCTAGACAGAGCAGGTAGTCCTAGACAGAGCAGGTAGGCCTAGACAGAGCAGGTAGGCCTAGACAGAGCAGGTGGCTGCAGGGAGTCCTAAACAGAGCAGTAAGACCTAGACAGAGCAGGTAGGTCAAGACAGAACAGGTAGGCCTAGATGGAGCAGGTAGTCCTAGACAGAGCAGGTAGGCCTAGACAGAGAAGGTAGACCTAGACACTGCAGGTAGACCTAGACAGAGCAGGTAGACCTAGACAGAGCAGGTAGACCTAGACAGAGCAAGTAGACCTAGACAGAGCAGGTAGGGCTAGACAGAGCAGGTAGGCCTAGACAGAGCAGGTAGACCTAGGCAGTGCAGGTAGGCTTAGACAGAGCAGGTAGACCTAGACAGAGCAGGTGGCTGCTGGTTGACCTAGACGGAGCAGGTGGCTGCAGGTAGACCTAGACAGAGCAGGTTGGCCTAGGCAGAGCAGGTAGATATAGACAGAGCAGGTAGACCTAGACAGAGCAGGTAGACCTAGACAGAGCAGGTAGACCTAGACAGAGCAGGTATACCTAGACGGAGCAGGTAGTCCTAGACAGAGAAGGTAGTCCTAGACAGAGCAGGTAGTCCTAGACAGAGCAGGTTGGCCTAGACAGCGCAGGTAGTCCTAGACAGAGCAGGTAAGCCTAGACAGAGCAGGTGGCTGCAGGTAGACCTAGACAGAGCAGGTAGTCCTAGACAGAGCAGGCAGGTCTAGACAGAGCAGGTAAGTCTAAACAGAGCAGGTAAGTCTAGACAGAGCATGTAGGCCTAGACAGAGCAGGTAGTCCTAGACAGAGCAGGCAGGTCTAGACAGAGCAGGTAAGTCTAAACAGAGCAGGTAAGTCTAGACAGAGCATGTAGGCCTAGACAGAGCAGGTAGGCCTAGACAGAGCAGGTAGGCCTAGACAGAGCAGGTGGCTGCAGGGAGTCCTAGACAGAGCAGGTAGACCTAGACAGAGCAGGTAGGTCAAGACAAAACAGGTAGGTCAAGACAGAACAGGTAGGCCTAGACGGAGCAGGTAGTCCTAGATAGAGCAGGTAGTCCTAGACAGAGCAGGTAGACCTAGACAGAGCAGGTAGACCTAGACAGAGCAGGTAGACCTAGACAGAGCAGGTAGACCTAGACACTGCAGGTAGACCTAGACAGAGCAGGTAGACCTAGACAGAGCAGGTAGACCTAGACAGAGCAGGTAGGCCTAGACAGAGCAGGTAGACCTAGGCAGTGCAGGTAGGCTTAGACAGAGCAGGTAGGTCAAGACAAAACAGGTAGGCCTAGACGGAGCAGGTAGTCCTAGACAGAGCAGGTTGGCCTAGGCAGAGCAGGTAGGTATAGACGGAGCAGGTAGACCTAGACAGAGCAGGTAGACCTAGACAGAGCAGGTAGACCTACCTAGACAGAGCAGGTCCACCTAGACCGAGCAGGTACACCTAGACAGAGCAGGTACACCTAGACATAGCAGGTACACTTAGACAGAGCAGGTAGACCTAGACAGAGCAGGTAGACCTAGGCAGTGCAGGTAGTCCTAGACAGAGCAGGTAGACCTAGGCAGTGCAGGTAGGCCTAGACAGAGCAGGTAGACCTAGGAAGTGCAGGTAGGCATAGACATAGCAGGTAGACATAGACATAGCAGGTAGACATAGACAGTGCAGGTAGGCCTAGACAGAGCAGGTAGGCCTAGACAGAGCAGGTAGGCCTAGACAGAGCAGGTAGGCCTAGACAGAGCAGGTAGACCTAGGAAGTGCAGGTAGGCCTAGACAGAGCAGGTAAGTCTAAACAGAGCAGGTAGGCCTAGACAGAGCATGTAGGCCTAGACAGAGCAGGTAGACCTAGGAAGTGCAGGTAGGCCTAGACAGAGCAGGTAGGCCTAGACAGAGCAGGTGGCTTCAGGTAGACATAGACAGAGCAGGTGGCTGCAGGTAGACCTAGACAGAGCAGGTAGTCCTAGACAGAGCAGGTGCCTGCAGGTAGACCTAGACAGAGCAGGTAGTCCTAGACGGAGCAGGTAGTCCTAGACAGAGCAGGTAGTCCTAGACAGAGGAGGTAGTCCTAGACAGAGCAGGTAGGCCTAGACAGAGCAGGTAGTCTTAGACAGAGCAGGTAAGCCTAGACAGAGCAGGTGGCTGCAGGTAGACCTAGACAGAGCAGGTAGTCCTAGACAGAGCAGGTAGTCCTAGACAGAGTAGGTAAGTCTAAACAGAGCAGGTAAGTCTAGACAGAGCATGTAGGCCTAGACAGAGCAGGTAGGCCTAGACAGAGCAGGTGGCTGCAGCGAGTCCTAGACAGAGCAGGTAGACCTAAACAGAGCAGGTAGGTCAGGACAAAACAGGTAGGCCTAGACGGAGCAGGTAGTCCTAGACGGAGCAGGTAGGCCTAGACGGAGCAGGTAGACCTAGACAGAGCAGGTAGACCTAGACAGAGCAGGTAGACCTAGACAGAGCAGGTAGACCTTGACACTGCAGGTATACCTAGACAGAGCAGGTATACCTAGACAGAGCAGGTAGACCTAGACAGAGCAGGTAGACCCAGACAGAGCAGGTAGACCTAGGCAGTGCAGGTAGGCTTAGACAGAGCAGGTAGACCCTGACAGAGCAGGTAGGTCAAGACAAAACAGGTAGGCCTAGACGGAGCAGGTAGTCCTAGACAGCGCAGGTTGGCCTTGGCAGAGCAGGTAGGTATAGACAGAGCAGGTAGACCTAGACAGAGCAGGTAGACCTAGACTGAGCAGGTAGACCTAGACAGAGCAGGTAGACCTAGACAGAGCAGGTAGACCTAGACCGAGCAGGTAGACTTAGACAGAGCAGGTAGACCTAGACAGAGCAGGTAGACCTAGACAGAGCAAGTAGACCTAGACAGAGCAGGTAGACCTAGGCAGTGCAGTTAGGCCTAGACAGAGCAGGTAGTCCTAGACAGAGCAGGTAGACCTAGGCAGTGCAGGTAGGCCTAGACAGAGCAGGTAGACCTAGACAGAGCAGGTGTCTGCAGGTAGACCTAGACGGAGCAGGTAGTCCTAGACAGAGCAGGTAAGCCTAGACAGAGCAGGTAGACCTAGACAGAGCAGGTAGTCCTAGACAGAGCAGGCAGGTCTAGACAGAGCAGGTGGCTGCAGGTAGACATAGACAGAGCAGGTAGTCCTAGACAGAGCAGGTAAGCCTAGACAGAGCAGGTAGACCTAGACAGAGCAGGTAGTCCTAGACAGGGCAGGCAGGTCTAGACAGAGCAGGTAAGTCTAGACAGAGCATGTAGGCCTAGACAGAGCAGGTAGGCCTAGACAGAGCAGGTGGCTGCAGGGAGTCCTAGACAGAGCAGGTAGACCTAGACAGAGCAGGTAGGTCAAGGCAGAACAGGTAGGCCTAGATGGAGCAGGTAGTCCTAGACAGAGCAGGTAGTCTTAGACAGAGCAGGTAGGCCTAGACAGAGCAGGTAGACCAAGACACTGCAGGTAGACCTAGACAGAGCAGGTAGACCTAGACAGAGCAGGTAGACCTAGACAGAGCAAGTAGACCTAGACAGAGCAGGTAGGGCTAGACAGAGCAGGTAGGCCTAGACAGAGCAGGTAGACCTAGGCAGTGCAGGTAGGCTTAGACAGAGCAGGTAGACCTAGACAGAGCAGGTGGCTGCTGGTTGACCTAGACGGAGCAGGTGGCTGCAGGTAGACCTAGACAGAGCAGGTTGGCCTAGGCAGAGCAGGTAGGTATAGACAGAGCAGGTAGACCTAGACAGAGCAGGTAGACCTAGACAGAGCAGGTAGACCTAGACAGAGCAGGTAGGCCTAGACAGCGCAGGTAAGCCTAGACAGAGCAGGTGGCTGCAGGTAGACCTAGACAGAGCAAGTAGTCCTAGACAGAGCAGGTAAGTCTAAACAGAGCAGGTAAGTCTAGACAGAGCAGGTAGTCCTAGACAGAGCAGGCAGGTCTAGACAGAGCAGGTAAGTCTAAACAGAGCAGGTAAGTCTAGACAGAGCATGTAGGCCTAGACAGAGCAGGTAGGCCTAGACAGAGCAGGTAGGCGTAGACAGAGCAGGTGGCTGCAGGGAGTCCTAGACAGAGCAGGTAGACCTAGACAGAGCAGGTAGGTCAAGACAAAACAGGTAGGTCAAGACAGAACAGGTAGGCCTAGACAGAGCAGGTAGTCCTAGACAGAGCAGGTAGACCTAGACAGAGCAGGTAGACCTAGACAGAGCAGGTAGACCTAGACAGAGCAGGTAGACCTAGACAGAGCAGGTAGACCTAGACAGAGCAGGTAGACCTAGACAGAGCAGGTAGGCCTAGACAGAGCAGGTAGTCCTTAGACAGAGCAGGTAGGCCTAGACATTGCAGGTGGTCCTAGACAGAGCAGGTAGGCCTAGACAGAGCAGGTGGCTGCAGGTAGACCTAGACAGAGCAGGTAGTCCTAGACAGAGCAGGCAGGCCTAGACAGAGCAGGTAAGCCTAGACAGAGCAGGTGGCTGCAGGTAGACCTAGACAGAGCAGGTAGTCCTAGACAGAGCAGGTAGTCCTAGACAGAGCAGGTAAGTGCTAGACAGAGCATGTAGGCCTAGACAGAGCATGTAGGCCTAGACAGAGCAGGTAGGCCTAGACAGAGCAGGTAGGCCTAGACAGAGCAGGTGGCTGCAGGGAGTCCTAGACAGAGCAGGTAGTCCTAGACAGAGCAGGCAGGTCTAGACAGAGCAGGTAAGCCTAGACAGAGCAGGTGGCTGCAGGTAGACCTAGACAGAGCAGGTAGTCCTAGACAGAGCAGGCAGGTCTAGACAGAGCAGGTAAGTCTAAACAGAGCAGGTAAGTCTAGACAGAGCATGTAGGCCTAGACAGAGCATGTAGGCCTAGACAGAGCAGGTAGTCCTAGACAGAGCAGGCAGGTCTAGACAGAGCAGGTAAGTCTAGACAGAGCATGTAGGCCTAGACAGAGCAGGTAGGCCTAGACAGAGCAGGTAGGCCTAGACAGAGCAGGTGGGTCTAGACAGAACAGGTAGGCCTAGACAGAGCAGGTAGTCCTAGACAGAGCAGGTAGACCTAGACAGAGCAGGTATACCTAGACAGAGCAAGTAGACCTAGACAGAGCAGGTAGACCTAGACAGAGCAGGTAGGCCTAGACAGAGCAGGTAGTCCTAGACAGAGCAGGTAGGCCTAGACATTGCAGGTGGTCCTAGACAGAGCAGGTAAGCCTAGACAGAGCAGGTGGCTGCAGGTAGACCTAGACAGAGCAGGTAGTCCTAGACAGAGCAGGCAGGTCTAGACAGAGCAGGTAAGTCTAAACAGAGCAGGTAAGTCTAGACAGAGCATGTAGGCCTAGACAGAGCAGGTAGTCCTAGACAGAGCAGGCAGGTCTAGACAGAGCAGGTAAGTCTAAACAGAGCAGGTAAGTCTAGACAGAGCATGTAGGCCTAGACAGAGCAGGTAGGCCTAGACAGAGCAGGTAGGCCTAGACAGAGCAGGTAGGCCTAGACAGAGCAGGTGGCTGCAGGGAGTCCTAGACAGAGCAGGTAGACCTAGACAGAGCAGGTAGGTCAAGACAAAACAGGTAGGTCAAGACAGAACAGGTGGGCCTACACAGAGCAGGTAGTCCTAGACAGAGCAGGTAGACCTAGACAGAGCAGGTAGACCTAGACAGAGCAGGTAGACCTAGACAGAGCAGGTATACCTAGACAGAGCAGGTAGACCTAGACAGAGCAGGTAGACCTAGACAGAGCAGGTAGGCCTAGACAGAGCAGGTAGTCCTAGACAGAGCAGGTAGGCCTAGACATTGCAGGTGGTCCTAGACAGAGCAGGTAAGCCTAGACAGAGCAGGTGGCTGCAGGTAGACCTAGACAGAGCAGGTAGTCCTAGACAGAGCAGGCAGGTCTAGACAGAGCAGGTAAGTCTAAACAGAGCAGGTAAGTCTAGACAGAGCATGTAGGCCTAGACAGAGCAGGTAGGCCTAGACAGAGCAGGTAGGCCTAGACAGAGCAGGTAGACCTAGACAGAGCAGGTAGACCTAGACACTACAGGTAGACCTAGACAGAGCAAGTAGACCTAGACAGAGAAGGTAGACCTAGACAGAGCAGGTAGGCCTAGGCAGAGCAGGTAGACCTAGGCAGTGCAGGTAGGCTTAGACAGAGCAGGTAGGTCAAGACAAAACAGGTAGGCCTAGACGGAGCAGGTAGTCCTAGACAGAGCAGGTTGGCCTAGGCAGAGCAGGTAGGTATAGACGGAGCAGGTAGACCTAGACAGAGCAGGTAGACCTAGACAGAGCAGGTAGACCTAGACAGAGCAGGTCCACCTAGACCGAGCAGGTACACCTAGACAGAGCAGGTACACTTAGACAGAGCAGGTAGACCTAGACAGAGCATGTAGACCTAGACAGAGCAAGTAGACCTAGACAGAGCAGGTAGACCTAGGCAGTGCAGGTAGGCCTAGACAGAGCAGGTAGACCTAGGAAGTGCAGGTAGGCATAGACATAGCAGGTAGACATAGACATAGCAGGTAGACATAGACAGTGCAGGTAGGCCTAGACAGAGCAGGTAGGCCTAGACAGAGCAGGTGGCTGCAGGTAGACATAGACAGAGCAGGTGGCTGCAGGTAGACCTAGACAGAGCAGGTAGTCCTAGACAGAGCAGGTAGTCCTAGACGGAGCAGGTAGTCCTAGACAGAGCAGGTAAGCCTAGACAGAGCAGGTGGCTGCAGGTAGACCTAGACAGAGCAGGTAGACCTAGACAGAGCAGGTAGTCCTAGACAGAGCAGGCAGGTCTAGACAGAGCAGGTAAGTCTAGACAGAGCATGTAGCCCTAGACAGAGCAGGTAGGCCTAGACAGAGCAGGTAGGCCTAGACAGAGCAGGTGGCTGCAGGGAGTCCTAGACAGAGCAGGTAGACCTAGACAGAGCAGGTAGGTCAAGACAAAACAGGTAGGTCAAGACAGAACAGGTAGTAAAACACGGAGCAGGTAGTCCTAGACGGAGCAGGTAGTCCTAGACAGAGCAGGTAGTCCTAGACAGAGCAGGTAGACCTAGACAGAGCAGGTAGTCCTAGACAGAGCAGGCAGGTCTAGACAGAGCAGGTAAGTCTAGACAGAGCATGTAGCCCTAGACAGAGCAGGTAGGCCTAGACAGAGCAGGTAGGCCTAGACAGAGCAGGTGGCTGCAGGGAGTCCTAGACAGAGCAGGTAGACCTAGACAGAGCAGGTAGGTCAAGACAAAACAGGTAGGTCAAGACAGAACAGGTAGTAAAACACGGAGCAGGTAGTCCTAGACGGAGCAGGTAGTCCTAGACAGAGCAGGTAGTCCTAGACAGAGCAGGTAGACCTAGACAGAGCAGGTAGACCTAGACAGAGCAGGTAGACATAGACACTGCAGGTAGACCTAGACAGAGCAGGTAGACCTAGGCAGTGCAGGTAGGCTTAGACAGAGCAGGTAGACCTAGACAGAGCAGGTAGGTCAAGACAAAACAGGTAGGCCTAGACGGACCAGGTAGTCCTAGACAGAGCAGGTTGGCCTAGACAGAGCAGGTTGGCCTAGACAGAGCAGGTTGGCCTAGACAGAGCAGGTAGGACTAGGCAGAGCAGGTAGACCTAGACCTCTCCTTTCTTTACCAATGTTCAGTTTATTTATCTTTCCCCTCTACCTCCCAAGCTCACTCCTTCTCCCTGCCTGTCATACCCCTCTACCTCCCAAGCCTACTCCTTCTCCCTGCCTGTCTTACCCCTCTACCTCCCAAGCTCCTTCCTTCTCCCTGCCTGTCTTACCCCTCTATCTCCCAGCCTACTCCTTCTCCCTGCCTGTCTTACCCCTCTATCTCCCAAGCTCACTCCCTCCCTGCCTGTCTTACCCCTCTACCTCCCAAGCTCACTCCTTCTCCCTGCCTGTCTTACCCCTCTACCTCCCAAGCTCACTCCTTCTCCCTGCCTGTCTTACCCCTCTACCTCCCAAGCTCACTCCTTCTCCCTGCCTGTCTTACCCCTCTATCTCCCAGCCTACTCCTTCTCCCTGCCTGTCTTACCCCTCTATCTCCCAAGCTCACTCCTTCTCCCTGCCTGTCTTACCCCTCTACCTCTCAAGCTCACTCCTTCTCCCTGCCTGTCTTACCCCTCTACCTCCCAAGCTCACTCCTTCTCCCTTTCTGTCTTACCCCTCTACCTCCCAAGCTCACTCCTTCTCCCTGCCTGTCTTACCCCTCTACCTCCCAAGCTCACTCCTTCTCCCTGCCTGTCCTACCCCTGTATCTCCCAAGCTCCTTCCTTCTCCCTGCCTGTCTTACCCCTCTATCTCCCAAGCCTACTCCTTCTCCCTGCCTGTCTTAACCCTCTATCTCCCAAGCTCACTCCTTCTCCCTGCCTGTCTTACCCCTCTATCTCCCAAGCTCACTCCTTCTCCCTTCCTGTCTTACCCCTCTACATCCCAAGCCTACTCCTTCTCCCTGCCTGTCTTACCCCTCTACCTCCCAAGCCTACTCCTTCTCCCTGTCTGTCTTACCCCTCTACCTCCTAAGCTCACTCCTTCTCCCTTCCTTCTTTCTCTACCTGTACTCTCTCTCTCTCTCTGCTTCCCTTCTCTCTGCCTGTCTTACCCCTCTACTTCCCAAGCCTACTCCTTCTCCCTGCCTGTCTTACCCCCTACCTCCCAAGCCTACTCCTTCTCCCTGCCTGTCTTAGCCCCCTCTACCTCCCAAGCCTACTCCTTCTCCCTGCCTGTCTTACCCCTCTACCTCCCAAGCTCACTCCTTCTCCCTTCCTTCTTTCTCTACCTCTACTCTCTCTCTCTCTCTGCTTCCCTTCTCTCTGCCTGTCTTACCCCTCTACCTGTCTTCTCCTTTCTCTCTCTTTCTGCTTCCCTCTCCTCCCCCGTTCTTTCTCGTTCTCTCTATACTTTTCAATTTCTTTCTCTCTTTCTCTTTCAATTCAGTTAGATTCACTTTAATCTTCCATTACCAAAGCAAATACAGAAATATATGAAATCTCTCTCTCTCTCCCCCAGGTGTAACCATACTAAAGACATGAGCACGAGTTCAGCATCCCTCCAACCTCCAGATCAGCTGTGTTATACCATCAATCTAAAGAAGCATGAGGAGAAGCCCTGGGTCCCTGTGTCACCTAATGAACCGCCTCGGCCCAGATCAGCTGTGTTATACCATCAACCTAAAGAAGCATGAGCACGAGAACCTGCCCGGTGGGTCCCTGTTCACCTAATGAACCCCTCCCCTAGATCAGCTGTGTTATACCATCAACTCTAAAGAAGCATGAGCACGAGAACCTGCCCGGTGGGTCCCTGTTCACCTAATGAACCCCTCCCCCCTAGATCAGCTGTGTTATACCATCAACTCTAAAGAAGCATGAGCACGAGAACCTGCCCGGTGGGTCCCTGTTCACCTAATGAACCCCTCCCCTAGATCAGCTGTGTTATACCATCAACTCTAAAGAAGCATGAGCACGAGAACCTGCCCGGTGGGTCCCTGTTCACCTAATGAACCCCTCCCCCTAGATCAGCTGTGTTATACCATCAACTCTAAAGAAGCATGAGCACGAGAACCTGCCCGGTGGGTCCCTGTTCACCTAATGAACCCCTCCCCCTAGATCAGCTGTGTTATACCATCAACTCTAAAGAAGCATGAGCATGAGAACCTGCCCGGTAGGTCCCTGTTCACCTAATGAACCCCTCCCCCTAGATCAGCTGTGTTACCAAGTTTATCAGATATTTTCAAACATCTTATGTCCAAGGCCACCTGTTTTGTAGATCCAGCGATATGTCATTATAACCTCAAATGAATGGAAAAGATAAGTATAATTTCCAGATCTAACAGGACCTGACAAACATTGGTTTTGGAGTTGAATGTCCCTTTAACATACAGTACATGCTTGTTATTCACAGCCTCAAAGAAAATAGCATTTACCTATTTTCTTTGACTGCTGGTGAGCGTACTGTAAATGATAACATTGACTATGTTGACAACATTAACATGTACATACAGTACATTAACTTTAACTACAGGGCATAGTGAAAGTTTACACACCCCTTGCAAAGTTGTCACATTTATTTTACTTCCTTTAAATAAAACCTAAAAAGGGATTAAATTGGATACACAACCTGCTCCACATTTTCAAAGTGAAATGAATAAAAAATGAAAATGTCTTGATTGTGTATGTCTTCACACCACGGAATACTTTGTTGAAGCACCTTACAGCTGTAAATCATTTTGAATAAGATTCTACCAACTCTGCACAACTGTTAAAGCAACATTATATCCATTGTTTTTGTCAAAATTCCGCAAGCTCAGTAAATTTGGTTGGAATCATTTATGGACAGCAACATGTAAACCTTGTCTCTGATTTAACTCAGGATTTAAATGGGACCCCTCAGAAACACTCAAAACCTCTCGGAATCTGAGTGTCTTTGACATTATATTTTTAGTAATTGTTCAACTGAAAAATAAAACTCTATGCCAGGGTATTTAGAAGACATGCAGGTTTTCCTTTTGACCTAGGCTTTGCTCCTATCATATTTATTTTGATCCTGACAGACAAGCATACCCATAACATGATGCTGCCACCATATTACTTGAAAATACAGAGGGTTTCACTCTGAGATGTGATGCATTTGACCCAAACCTGACGTTTTTATTTGAAGTTAATTTATTTGCCTTGTTGTCTTGCAGTATTGCATAAGGGCCTTGTTGCAAACATAATGGATGATTTGAAATACATGTTTCAACATAGACCTTTTTACTTTGTCATACCGGCCAGTAATGCAGAGTGAATGCAATGATGGGAAACTTCTGTATTTGCAAGTATTGTGGTGGCAGCATCATGTTACGGATAAGCTTGTCACCGGCAAGGACTGGGGAGTTTGTTAGGATCAAAACCCATATGAAAGGTAGAAGAGGTAAAAGTTACAGGAACGCCTTCTGAAAAATGCTGACCCCAAGGCACTCCAGAGGGTGGTACGCTCAGCCGAACGCACCACTGTTTGGCCTCCAGGACACCTACAAACCAAATCAAATCAAATTTATTTATATAGCCCTTCGTACATCAGCTGATATTTCAAAGTGCTGTACAGAAACCCAGCCTAAAACCCCAAACAGCAAGCAATGCAGGTGTAGAAGCACGGTGGCTAGGAAAAACTCCCTAGAAAGGCCAAAACCTAGGAAGAAACCTAGAGAGGAACCAGGCTATGTGGGGTGGCCAGTCCTCTTCTGGCTGTGCCGGGTGGAGATTATAACAGAACATGGCCAAGATGTTCAAGTGTTCATAAATGACCAGCATGGTCGTATAATAATAAGGCAGAACAGTTGAAACTGGAGCAGCAGCACGGTCAGGTGGACTGGGGACAGCAAGGAGTCATCATGTCAGGTAGTCCTGGGGCATGGTCCTAGGGCTCAGGTCCTCCGAGAGAGAGAGAAAGAGAGAATTAGAGAACGCACACTTAGATTCACGCAGGACACCGAATAGGACAGGAGAGGTACTCCAGATATAACAAACTGACCCTAGCCCCCCGACACATTAACTACTGCAGCATAAATACTGGACGCTGAGACAGGAGGGGTCAGGAGACACTGTGGCCCCATCCGAGGACATCCCCCAGACAGGGCCAAACAGGAAGGATATAACCCCACCCACTTTGCCAAAGCACAGCCCCCTCACCACTAGAGGGATATCTTCAACCACCAACTTACCATCCTGAGACAAGGCTGAGTATAGCCCACAAAGATCTCCGCCATGGCACAACCCAAGGGTGGGCGCCAACCCAGACAGGATGACCACATCAGTGAATCAACCCACTCAGGTGACGCACCCCTACCAGGGACGGCATGAGAGAGCCCCAGTAAGCCAGTGACTCAGCCCCTGTAATAGGGTTAGAGGCAGAGAATCCCAGTGGGAAGAGGGGAACCGGCCAGGCAGAGACAGCAAGGGCGGTTCATTGCTCCAGAGCCTTTCCGTTCACCTTCCCACTCCTGGGCCAGACTACACTCAATCATATGACCCACTGAAGAGTTCAGTAAGGACTTAAAGGTTGAGACCGAGTTTGCGTCTCTGACATGGGTAGGCAGACCGTTCCATAAAAATGGAGCTCTATAGGAGAAATCCCTGCCTCCAGCTGTTTGCTTAGAAATTCTAGGGACAATTAGGAGGCCTGCGTCTTGTGACCGTAGCGTACGTGTAGGTATGTACGGCAGGACCAAATCAGAGAGATAGGTAGGAGCAAGCCCATGTAATGCTTTGTAGGTTAGCAGTAAAACCTTGAAATCAGCCCTTGCTTTGACAGGAAGCCAGTGTAGAGAGGCTAGCACTGGAGTAATATGATCAAATTTTTTGATTCTAGTCAGGATTCTAGCAGCCGTATTTAGCACCAACTGAAGTTTATTTAGTGCTTTATCCAGGTAGCCGGAAAGTAGAGCATTGCAGTAGTCTAACCTAGAAGTGACAAAAGCATGGATGAATTTTTCTGCATCATTTTTGGACAGAAAGTTTCTGATTTTTGCAATGTTATGTAGATGGAAAAAAGCTGTCCTTGAAATGGTCTTGATATGTTCTTCAAAAGAGAGATCAGGGTCCAGAGTAACGCCGAGGTCCGAGTTTTATTTGAGCGTCTTCCGCCTGTTCAGCGTACAGACCTTCCTTCTACAGTTAGTCTCCCGTCTGTTCAGCAGCAGCCAGAGCTGTTTGTTTGCATGAAGGACCAGAGCTGCATCTGCATGTTTTGTCAGAGCTGTCAGTCTGCATGGAGAAAGTTTGAGCTGTCACCCTACATGGAGCAGCCAGAGCCGCTTCTGGAGCAGCCAGAGCCGCCAGTCAGCATGGAGCAGCCAGATCTTTCAGTCTGCCAGGATCTGCCAGTCAGCCAGACTCTTCCAGATCTGCCAGTCAGCCAGACTCTTCCAGAAAGCCAGTCAGCCAGTTCTTCCAGATCTGCCAGTCCCCAGACTCTTCCAGATCTGCTAGTCAACCAGACTCTTCCAGATCTGCTAGTCCCAGACTCTTCCAGATCCGCCAGTCAGCCGGGATCTGCCAGAACTGCCAGTCGGCCAGGATCTGCCAGTCGGCCAGTATCCGCCAGTCAGCCAGGATCCGCCAGTCAGCCAGGATCTGCCAGATCCGCCAGTCAGCCAGGATCTGCCAGATCTGCCAGTCAGCCAGGATCTGCCAGTCAGCCGGGATCTGCCAGTCAGCCAGGATCTGCCGAAACCACCAGCCAGCCAGGATCTGGTAGATTTATCTACATGCCTGAGCTTCCTCTCACTCCTGAGCTTCCTCTCATCCTGAGCTTCCTGAGCTTCCTCTCACTCCTGAGCCTCTCACTCCTGAGCTTCCCTCACTCCTGAGCTTCCCCACAGTCCCGAGCTTCAGTCCCGATCTGCTCCTCAGTCCAGTGGGTTTCTGGGTGCGGACTACTAGGCCATGGTGGAGGGTGGACTATCCAGGGACGCGAGGAGAGGGGACTAAGTGAGTGGGGTCCACGCCCCGCGCCGGAGCCGCCACCATGGACAGACGCCCACCCGGACCCTCCCTATTTGTTCGGGTTCAGTCCGCACCTTAGGGGAGGTGTTCTGTCACGCCCTGGTCAAAGTATTTTGTGTTTATCTTTATTTATTTGGTCAGGCCAGGGTGTGGCATGGGTTTTTGTATGGGGTGTGTATATATGGGGGATTGTAGCTAGTGGGGTGTTCTAGATAAGTCTATGGCTGTCTAAAGTGGTTCTCAATCAGAGGCAGGTGTTTATCGTTGTCTCTGATTGGGAACCATATTTAGGCAGCCATATTCTTTGAGTTTGGTGTGGGTGATTGTCCTTAGTGTCTTTGTTCCTGTCTCTGTGTTTTCACCAGATAGGGCTGTTTCGGTTTTCGTTACGTTTCCACGTTTGTTGTTTTTTGTAGTTTTTGTATTGATTCGTGTTTTACGTTTGTTGTTAAACATGGATCGCAATCTAAACGCTGCATTTTGGTCCGACTCTCCTTCACCACAAGAGAACCGTTACAGAATCACCCACCGCAACGGGACCAAGCGGCGTGTCAACAGGCAGGAGCCACAGGAGAAGCAACAAAGGCAGCAACAGCGGCGTAATGAGGATTGGACAGGGGACGATATATTGGATGGCAAGGGTTGCTATACATGGGAGGAGATCCTGGCGGAAAGGGATCGCCTTCCATTGGGAACAGGTGGAGGCAGCGAGGAGAGCAGAGGTAGCCGGAGAGAGGAGCCGGCGATATGAGGGAGCACGGTTGGCAAGGAAGCCCGAGAGTCAGCCCCAAAAATTTCTTGGGGGGGGGGCTCACAGGGAGTAGGGCTACGCCAGGTAGGAGACCTGCGCAAACTCCCTGTGCTTACCGGGGGGCTAGAGAGACCGGGCAGGCACCGTGTTATGCAGTGGTGCGCATGGTGTCCCCAGTGCGGGTGCATAGCCCGGTGCGGTATATTCCAGCTCCGCATATCGGCCGGGCTAGATTGAGCGCCGAGCCAAATGCCATGAAGCCGGCTCTATGCATCTGGTCCCCAGTGCGTCTCCTTGGGCCGGCTTACATGGCACCAGCCTTGCGCTCGGTGTCTCCGGTTCGCCTGCATAGCCCAGTGCGGGCTATTCCACCTCGCCGCACTGGCAGGGCGACCGAGAGCATTCAACCAGGTAAGGTTGGGCAGGCTCGGTGCTCAAGAGCTCCAGTGCGCCTGCACGGTCCGGTCTATCCAGTACCACCTCCACACCCCAGCCCTCCGGTAGCAGCTCCCCGCACCAGGCTTCCTGTGCGTGTCCTCGGTCCAGTACCACCAGTACCAGCACCACGCATCAGGCCTACAGTGCGCCTCGCCTCTCCAGCGCTGTCGGAGCCTTTCTCCTCTCCTATGCTGCCGGAGTCTCCCGCCTATCTAGCTCTGTTAGAGCTTTCCTCATCTCCAGCGCTGCCGGAGTCTCCCGCCTGTTCAGCGCAGTCAGAGCCTTTCTCCGACACAGCGCTGCAGGAGTCTCCTGCCTGTTCAGCGCAGCAAGAGCCTTCCTCCTCTACAGCGCTGCCGGAGTCTTCCGCCTGTTCAGCGCAGCCAGAGCCTTCCTCCTCTACAGTGCTGCCGGAGTCTCCCGCCTGTTCAGCGCAGCCAGAGCTGTCAGTTTGCATGAAGCAGTCAGAGCTGTCAGTCTGCATGGAGCAGTCAGAGCTGTCAGTCTGCATGGAGCAGTCAGAGCTGTTAGTCTGCATGGAGCAGTCAGAGCTGTCAGTCTGCATGGAGCAGCCAGAGATGTCAGTCTGCATGAAGCAGCCAGAGATGTCAGTCTGCATGGAGCAGCCAGAGCTGTCAGTCTGCAAGGAGCTGTCAGTCTGCAAGGAGCTGCCAGTCTGCAAGGAGCTGCCAGTCTGCAAGGAGCTGCCAGTCTGCAACGAGCCGCCAGAGCTGCAAGTCTGTAAGAAGCCGCCAGAGCTGTCACCCTACATGGAGCAGCCAGAGCCGCCAGTCAGCGTGGAGCAGCCAGAGCCGCCAGTCAGCATGGAGCAGCCAGATCTTTCAGTCTGCCAGGATCCGCCAGTCAGCCAGACTCTTCAGATCTGCCAGTCAGCCAGACTCTTCCAGATCCGTTAGTCAGCCAGACTCTTCCAGATCTGCCAGTCAACCAGACTCTTCCAGATCTGCTAGTCAACCAGACTCTTCCAGATCTGCTAGTCAACCAGACTCTTCCAGATCCGCCAGTCAGCCGGGATCTGCCAGAACTGCCAGTCGGCCAGGATCTGCCAGTCGGCCAGTATCCGCCAGTCAGCCAGGATCCGCCAGTCAGCCAGGATCTGCCAGATCCGCCAGTCAGCCAGGATCTGCCAGATCTGCCAGTCAGCCAGGATCTGCCAGTCAGCCGGGATCTGCCAGTCAGCCAGGATCTGCCGAAACCACCAGCCAGCCAGGATCTGGTAGATTTATCTACATGCCTGAGCTTCCTCTCACTCCTGAGCTTCCTCTCACTCCTGAGCTTCCTGAGCTTCCTCTCACTCCTGAGCTTCCTCTCACTCCTGAGCTTCCCCACAGTCCCGAGCTGCCCCTCAGTCCCGATCTGCTCCTCAGTCCAGTGGGTTTCTGGGTGCGGACTACTAGGCCATGGTCGGCGGCGAGGGTGGACTATCCAGGGACGCGAGGAGAGGGGACTAAGACATTAATTGAGTGGGGTCCACGTCCCGCGCCGGAGCCGCCACCATGGACAGACGCCCACCCGGACCCTCCCTATTTGTTCGGGAGTCCGCACCTTAGGGGAGGTGTTCTGTCACGCCCTGGTCGAAGTATTTTGTGTTTATCTTTATTTATTTGGTCAGGCCAGGGTGTGGCATGGGTTTTTGTATGTGGTGTGTATATATGGGGGATTGTAGCTAGTGGGGTGTTCTAGATAAGTCTATGGCTGTCTAAAGTGGTTCTCAATCAGAGGCAGGTGTTTATCGTTGTCTCTGATTGGGAACCATATTTAGGCAGCCATATTCTTTGAGTTTGGTGTGGGTGATTGTCCTTAGTGTCTTTGTTCCTGTCTCTGTGTTTTCACCAGATAGGGCTGTTTCGGTTTTCGTTACGTTTCCACGTTTGTTGTTTTTTGTAGTTTTTGTATTGATTCGTGTTTTACATTTGTTGTTAAACATGGATCGCAATCTACACGTTGCATTTTGGTCCGACTCTCCTTCACACCTAGAAAACCGTTACAGTTCCTTTGTTTTGTCTTTGTTTTAGTATGGTCAGGGCGTGAGTTGGGGTGGGCAGTCTGTTTGTTTTTCTATGTTGGTTTTTGTGTTCGGCCTAGTATGGTTCTCAATCAGAGGCAGGTGTCGTTAGTTGTCTCTGATTGAGAATCATACTTAGGTAGCCTTTTCCCACCTGGGTTTCATGGGTGTTTATTTCCTGTTTAGTGTTTGTCATTCACCTTACGGGACTGGTCGTTTGTTGTTTATTGTTTTTGTTCAGTGTTCATTTTGCTTCATTAAATTATGGACACTTACCACGCTGCGTTTTGGTCCTCCGATCCTTCTCGCTACTCCTCCTCAGAAGAGGAGGAAGAGATCCCTTACATGTACACTGCACCTACATCTGCG
The DNA here is from genome assembly GCF_018296145.1 of Oncorhynchus tshawytscha. NCBI lineage: Eukaryota > Metazoa > Chordata > Actinopteri > Salmoniformes > Salmonidae > Oncorhynchus > Oncorhynchus tshawytscha. Next base: position 613,824 of record NC_056450.1, on the reverse strand, counting down.
ACTTTGCGCATGTGACTAAATAATCTAATCTAATCTGAATACCTAACATAGTTAGATAGAGTTCCATTTTTCATCAGGCCAATTACATTTTAAAGACACAGCAGAATGGCTGTTTAAGAGGTGTTGTCTGACTATTTCAGTCCTGACTATAAAGGTTTGAATATTGCTGTCCATCAGTGATTCCCAACCAAATTTACTCAGTTTAACAAAAACAACGGAAACGGAAGTAACTGCTAAAGTAATGGAATCACCAACATAAAGTGTCTTAATAGGGCGTTGGGCCGCCAGAACAGCTTCAATGCACCTTGACCTCTATTGGAGGGATGTGACATTCTTCCACGAGAAATTCCTTAATTTGGTGTTTTTTTGATGGTGGTGGATAACGCTGCCTTAGAATCTCCAATAAATGTTCTGAGATCGCCATGGCATATGGTTTACATAATTCCCATGCTCATCAAACCATTCAGTGACTGCTGGTGCCCTGTGGATGGAGGCATTGCTATCAACTCCCATCAGGTTAGAGATGATTCACCATAGGTTGAAGGTGATCACTCAGAATGGCTGTGTATTTATTGGTGTTTGCCTTGCCCTCTAAGGGGTTGAGTGGACCTAAACCATGACAGGAAAATGCAACCTGCACCATAAGAGCTGCCAGAACCAAGGTGTTGCTCAGCAACTCACTGCCTTCCTGAAGACAAACAATGTATACGAAATGCTTCAGTCTGGTTTTAGACCCCATCACAGCACTGAGACGGCACTTGTGAAGGTGGTAAATGACATTTTAATGGCATCGGACCGAGGCTCTGCATCTGTCCTCGTGCTCCTAGACCTTAGTGCCGCTTTTGATACTATCGATCACCACATTCTTTTGGAGAGATTGGAAACCCAAATTGGTCTACACGGACAAGTTCTGGCCTGGTTTAGATCTTATCTGTCGGAAAGATATCAGTTTGTCTCTGTGAATGGTTTGTCCTCTGACAAATCAACTGTAAATTTCGGTGTTCCTCAAGGTTCCGTTTTAGGACCACTATTGTTCTCACTATATATTTTACCTCTTGGGGATGTTATTCGAAAACATAATGTAAACTTTCACTGCTATGCGGATGACACACAGCTGTACATTTCAATGAAACATGGTGAAGCCCCAAAATTGCCCTCGCTAGAAGCATGTGTTTCAGACATAAGGAAGTGGATGGCTGCAAACTTTCTACTATTAAACTCGGACAAAACAGAGATGCTTGTTCTAGGTCCCAAGAAACAAAGAGATATTCTGTTGAATCTGACAATTAATCTTAATGGTTGTACAGTCGTCTCAAATAAAACTGTGAAGGACCTCGGCGTTACTCTGGACCCTGATCTCTCTTTTGAAGAACATATCAAGACCATTTCAAGGACATCTTTTTTCCATCTACGTAACATTGCAAAAATCAGAAACTTTCTGTCCAAAAATGATGCAGAAAAATGAATCCATGCTTTTGTCACTTCTAGGTTAGACTACTGCAATGCTCTATTTTCCGGCTACCCGGATAAAGCACTAAATAAACTTCAGTTAGTGCTAAATACGGCTGCTAGAATCCTGACTAGAACCAAAAAATTTGATCATATTACTCCAGTGCTAGCCTCTCTACACTGGCTTCCTGTCAAAGCAAGGGCTGATTTCAAGGATTTACTGCTAACCTACAAAGCATTACATGGGCTTGCTCCTACCTATCTCTCTGATTTGGTCCTGCCGTACATACCTACACGTACGCTACGGTCACAAGACGCAGGCCTCCTAATTGTCCCTAGAATTTCTAAGCAAACAGCTGGAGGCAGGGCTTTCTCCTATAGAGCTCCATTTTTATGGAACGGTCTGCCTACCCATGTCAGAGACGCAAACTCGGTCTCAACCTTTAAGTCTTTACTGAAGACTCATCTCTTCAGTGGGTCATATGATTGAGTGTAGTCTGGCCCAGGAGTGGGAAGGTGAACGGAAAGGCTCTGGAGCAACGAACCACCCTTGCTGTCTCTGCCTGGCCGGTTCCCCTCTTTCCACTGGGATTCTCTGCCTCTAACCCTATTACAGGGGCTGGGTCACTGGCTTACTGGGGCTCTCTCATGCCGTCCCTGGAGGGGGTGCGTCACCTGAGTGGGTTGATTCACTGTTGTGGTCATCCTGTCTGGGTTGGCGCCCCCCTTGGGTTGTGCCGTGGCGGAGATCTTTGTGGGCTATACTCAGCCTTGTCTCAGGATGGTAAGTTGGTGGTTGAAGATATCCCTCTAGTGGTGTGGGGCTGTGCTTTGGCAAAGTGGGTGGGGTTATATCCTTCCTGTTTGGCCCTGTCCGGGGGTGACCTCGGATGGGGCCACAGTGTCTCCTGACCCCTCCTGTCTCAGCCTCCAGTATTTATGCTGCAGTAGTTTATGTGTCGGGGGGCTGGGGTCAGTTTGTTATATCTGGAGTACTTCTCCTGTCCTATTCGGTGTCCTGTGTGAAACTAAGTGTGCGTTCTCTAATTCTCTCCTTCTCTCTTTCTTTCTCTCTCTCGGAGGACCTGAGCCCTAGGACCTGAGCTCCAGGACTACCTGACATGATGACTCCTTGCTGTCCCCAGTCCACCTGGCCATGCTGCTGTTCCAGTTTCAACTGACCTGAGCCCTAGGACCATGCCCCAGGACTACCTGACATGATGACTCCTTGCTGTCCCCAGTCCACCTGGCCATGCTGCTGCTCCAGTTTCAACTTCCACCTGACTGTGCTGCTGCTCCAGTTTCAACTGTTCTGCCTTATTATTATTCGACCATGCTGGTCATTTATGAACATTTGAACATCTTGGCCATGTTCTGTTATAATCTCCACCAGGCACAGCCAGAAGAGGACTGGCCACCCCACATAGCCTGGTTCCTCTCTAGGTTTCTTCCTAGGTTTTGGCCTTTCTAGGGAGTTTTTCCTAGCCACCGTGCTTCTACACCTGCATTGCTTGCTGTTTGGGGTTTTAGGCTGGGTTTCTGTACAGCACTTTGAGATATCAGCTGATGTACGAAGGGCTATATAAATAAATTTGATTTGATTTGAACCCTCATTCACCAAGTATTTCCATTATTTTGGCAGTTACATGTACACTGCCTTCATAAAATATGTATACCCTTTGACTTATTCAACATTTCATTGTTTTACAGCTTGAATTCAAAATGGATGAAATAAATTGGTTTTCTCACTTGATTAAATAGATTGGTTTTCTCACAATACAATGTGGCTGCCATGTTTGAGTAGGCTAAACTAGCTAGCTACATTTGCTAGCTAAGTAAGTGAAACTGAAAGTTTCTCCTTCATTTTGGAAGAAAGAATTTGTTCAGAACTGTTTAACTATTGTCTTTGTCTCTCTTTGAGTCAACTACTCACCACATTGTATGCACTGCAGTGCTAGCTAGCTGTAGCTTATGCTTTCAGTACTAGATTAATTATCTGATCCTTTGATTGGGTGGACAACATGTCCATTCATGCTGCAAGAGCTCTAATAGTCTGTGTAAGTCTATGGAAGGGAGTGAGAACCATGAGCCTCCTGGGTTTTGTACGGAGGAGGACAGAAGCTAGCTGTCCTCCGGCTACACCATGGTGCTACCCTACAGAGTGCTGTTGAGGCTACTGTAGACCTTCACTGCAAAACAGTGTGTTTTAATCAATTATTTGGTGACAATATATTTACTTTAGTTTTAACTAAAAATGGATCCATTTTTAAATGTTTTATGATTTTTCACAGAGGAGGATGGTCCTCCCCTTCCTCCTCTGAGTAACCTCCACTGGTGGGAATACTTTCTGAAGACAATGCATGTTGCCCTTAGTGTTATGCAGAGTTGACAGAATGTTATTAAAAATGATTTACAGCTGTAATTGCTGCCAAAGTTACTTCAACCAGGTATTAACTGTGGCATGTGAAGACATACACAATAAAGACAATGTTCTATACTTTTTCTTTCACTTGATGTGTAGGAAAAAAATCTAATGTAATCCCTTTTTAGTTTTTTTAAGGCAGCAAAATGTAACAACTGTGCAAGGGGTGAGTAGACTTGAACTAAACACATTACGCATCTCATCGAGTGTAGTTCCCTATTCCTGATGTTGATTATATCTTTATATGCTGTTACTAATGGTTTTGTTGTGTGTGTGTGTGTGTGTGTGTGTGTGTGTGTGTGTGGTGTGTGTGTGTGTGTGTGTGTTGTGTGTGTGTGTGTGTGTGTGTGTGTGTGTGTGTGTGTGTGTGTGTGTGTGTGCGTGTGTGTGCGTGTGTGTGTGTGTGTGTGTGTGTGTGTGTGTGTGTGTGTGTGTGTGTGTGTGTGTGTGTGTGTGTGTGTGTGTGTGTGTGTGTGTGTGTGTGTGTGTGTGTGTGTGTGTGTGTGTGTGTGTGTGTGTGTGTGTGTGTGTGTGTGTGTGTGTGTGTGTGTGTGTGTGTGTGTGTGTGTGTGTGTGTGTGTGTGTGTGTGTGTGTGTGTGTGTGTGTGTGTGTGTGTGTGTGTGTGTGTGTGTGTGTGTGTGTGTGTGTGTGTGTGTGTGTGTGTGTGTGTGTGTGTGTGTGTGTGTGTGTGTGTGTGCGCGCGCCTTGCTAACAGTGAGTCAACACTCTGGGATCCTCTCCAACCTAGGAAACAACATTTCCTCTCCCAACTCCGAGCCAGATCACCATGCACTTTTAGATGAGAAAGAGGACTCTTACTTCTCGGAAATCCACAACTTCATTTCCAACAGTGAGATGAACCAGGCATCCAGCTCCACAGACAAGAGGTAGGGGGAACACACACATGCAAACACACACACACACACCCCTGTCGGTGCAGTTAAAGCCAAGGTATTAGCTCTGGGCGTCTTAAAAGTTACTCATCATTACATGAGTGTTGTTCACAGAATCACTTCCGTTAACGTACCTTATGACACACATCAACACCCAAATACATTTAACTCACATTGATTGTTTTCAATGAATATTTGGATTGGCTTCTAGGGAGTAGACTATACAGTTATTAGGGTGTCACTCTGCCTTCCTGACAGAACTAACTCTGCTCCCCTGTCAGATGTTGCTCAAACAGGCTTTAGGGGGAGTCCAGTACAGTAAGCACAGCCCCCAGTGCCCCCTCCTCTACTCTGCCTGTTCTCAACGACTCACCTCAACTGAAATAAACTGCCCAGGCTGTTCCGCTATAACCAAGGCCAGGTTTACCAGAGCTTCTGGCCTGCTCTCCTCTCCTCTACAGACTAAAGCATCACCAGCCTATAGTCTATGGCCTTGCAGTTTCAGGTAGCGCTAGAGGCTAGTGCTTAGGCAGGGTCGTGTTCATTAATGCACACTGCAGCAAATGTTTTGCAAATGAAAACAAGCATTTCTTATAGTCCCTCCCTGTTTCAGTCCGTTTTCTTCAGAGTCTAATAAATACGACCCAGGTTCCAAGGCAGTAGCTTTGACAGATGTGTGGGGGGAAATATGCAAGCTGTCTTCTCCAATAAGCCAAACAAGTTGGATTCTTTAGATGTCAAGTAATGGTTCCTCCTTGATTTCGCTAACCCGTCTTCATGCCAATAACAGAGGGCTGCTTGTTTTTCAACTTTTCTTTTCCCGCTCCTGTCTTTCTCCACATCGCACTCTTTTTCTTTGTCTCTGTCTATTCTCTCTCTATCTCTTTCAATCTCTGTCTCTCTCTCTCTTTCATGTCTCCCACCCTCCCTCTTCCCTGGTCAGTAGACAAGAGACATAAAAGCCAACAGAGCTCAAGGGTAATTTAGCTTTTCTGCCATCTGCGATCAATAGTGCAGAACCATCCAGAATATGCAAGCCTGGCATTTTAATATCTGTAATTCAAAATAAGTGCTCTGTTTTCTGTCCGTCACAGACACACACACGCTCACATGCAGGCACGTAGACACTGGCATGCATGCACAAATGTGCACGCAGGCATGCACACACACGTGCATGCACACACATGCATGTGCGCACACACACATCACTCCCCCCCATTGAACAGAGACATACAGCTGTGTGTATGCCTATCTGTGCACTCATGCGTCTCCTCCCCACAAAGTGTTTGTGAATTAAGTCAAGTTGATCTAGTCACTTGTCTCACTCTATTGTCTTTTTCTCCTCTGGACACTGTCTAGCCTGTGAGGTTGGGTGATGATTGAGATAGCTGGAGATGTGTGTATGGGGCACAGGGGTGGGGAGGAGGGGACTGGGACAGTGGAAGAGATTGTGAGGGGCAGAAACAGTAGAAAAGTGTGTATGGGGGGCAGATAGAGCTGGACTGGGCGTTTCTTCGCTCAAAAGTTGTGGGGTGGTGGCTGAGGCATTTATCTACCAGATAAACTGATGGACTTACAGTGGTTCCTCCTCTAAAGTTCTGGGTGGTGGCTGAGGCATTTATCTACCAGATAAACTGATGGACCTACAGTGGTTCCTCCTCTAAAGTTCTGGTGCGGTGGCTGAGGCATTTATCTACCAGATAAAACTGATGGATCTACAGTGGTTTCTCCTCTAAAGTTGTGGGGTGGTGGCTGAGGCATTTATCTACCAGATAAAACTGATGGATCTACAGTGGTTTCTCCTCTAAAGTTGTGGGGTGGTGGCTGAGGCATTTATCTACCAGATAAAACTGATGGACCTACAGTGGTTCTTCCTCTAAAGTTGTGGGATGGTGGCTGAGGCATTTATCTACCAGATAAAACTGATGGACCTACAGTGGTTCCTCCTCTAAAGTTGTGGGGTGGTGGCTGAGGCATTTATCTACCAGATAAAACTGATGGACCTACAGTGGTTCCTCCTCTAAAGTTGTGGAGTGGTGGCTGAGGCATTTATCTACCAGATAAAACTGATGGACCTACAGTGGTTTCCTCTAAAGTTGTGGGGTGGTGGCTGAGGCATTTATCTACCAGATAAAACTGATGGATCTACAGTGGTTCCTCCTCTAAAGTTGTGGGGTGGTGGCTGAGGCATTTATCTACCAGATAAAACTGATGGACCTACAGTGGTTTCTCCTCTAAAGTTGTGGAGTGGTGGCTGAGGCATTTATCTACCAGATAAAACTGATGGACCTACAGTGGTTCTTCCTCTAAAGTTGTGGGATGGTGGCTGAGGCATTTATCTACCAGATAAAACTGATGGACCTACAGTGGTTCCTCCTCTAAAGTTGTGGGGTGGTGGCTGAGGCATTTATCTACCAGATAAAACTGATGGACCTACAGTGGTTCCTCCTCTAAAGTTGTGGGGTGGTGGCTGGCACCAGCTTTCGGAGCAGCTCACAGATCACTGCACCTGTAAATAGCCCATCCAATCTACCTCATCCCCATACTGTTATTTTTTTCCGCTCCTTTGCACCCCAGTATCTCTACTTGCACAGTCATCTTCTGCAGATCTATCACTCCAGTGTTTAATTGCTATATTGTAATTATTTCGCCACTATGACCTATTTATTGCCTTACCGCCCTTATCTTACCTCGTTTGCACTCACTGTATATCGACTTTTTTTCCTATTGTGTTATTAACTGTATGTTTGTTTATTCCATGTGTAATTCTGTGTTGTTTGTGTCGCACTACAGTACATGCATATAGGACTTGCATCCTTGGCACAATAAAGTTATTTTAAGTTAACTACATGTACTGTAGTTATTACCACGCATGATATTTATCTTGGCCAAGTCGCAGTTGTAAATGGGAACTTGTTCTCAACTGGCCTACCTGGTTAAAAAAGGTGAAATATATATATACAGTGGGGCAAAAAAGTATTTTGTCAGCCACCAATTGTGCAAGTTCTCCCACTTAAAAAGATGAGAAAGGCCTGTATTGTTCATCATAGATACACTTCAACTATGACAGACAAAATGAGAAGAAATAAATCCAGAAAATCACATTGTAGGATTTTTTATGAATTTATTTGCAAATTATGGTGGAAAATAAGTATTTGGTCACCTACAAACAAGCAATATTTCTGGCTCTCACAGACCTGTAATTTCTTCTTTAAGAGGCTCCTCTGTCTTCCACTCGTTACCTGTATTAATGGCACCCGTTTGAACTTGTTATCAGTATAAAATACCTGTCCACAACCTCAAACAGTCACACTCCAAACTCCATTATGGCCAAGACCAAAGAGCTGTCAAAGGACACCAGAAACAAAATTGTAGACCTACACCAGGTTGGGAAGACTGAATCTGCAATAGGTAAGCAGCTTGGTTTGAAGAAATCAACTGTGGGAGCAATTAGTAGGAAATGGAAGACATACAAGCCCACTGATAATCTCCCTCGATCTGGGGCTCCACGCAAGATCAAGATTTTGAGTGAAAACCTCCTTCCACCAGCAAGGGCATTGAAGATGAAACGTGGCTGGGTCTTTCAGCATGACAATGATCCCAAACACACCGCCCGGGCAACGAAGGAGTGGCTTCGTAAGAAGCATTTCAAGGTCCTGGAGTGGCCTAGCCAGTCTCCAGATCTCAACCCCATAGAAATCTTTGGAGGGAGTTGAAAGTCCGTGTTGCCCAGCAACAGCCCCAAAACATCACTGCTCTAGAGGAGATCTGCATGGAGGAATGGACCAAAATACCAGCAACAGTGTGTGAAAACCTTGTGAATACTTACAGAAAACATTTGACCTCTGTCATTGCCAACAAAGGGTATATAACAAAGTATTGAGATAAACTTTTGTTATTGACCAAATACTTATTTTCCACCATAATTTGCAAATAAATTCATTAAAAATCCTACAATGTGATTTTCTGGATTTTTTTATACACTTCAACAGTGTTTACCACTCCTGGGACATCAATGATTACACATTGTAACTATGCAATAGACTAGAAACATGATTTAAGTAAAGGCTGATTTTTAATTCATATATACAGAAAAAAAACAGTACACCACACTTCCTATGTATATCTAACTCCCTTCATCTGCATTAATCTGAGGACACAGGATAGTATTTCAATGAGATACTCAGGTATGAATTAAATTATTTTTCACTCATATCCAATACCAGGAGTATCAAACTCCATTCTTTGAATGATGCGGTGTCTGCATGTACATATTACAATTATACACTTCAACAGTGTTTACCACTCCTGCTCCTGGGACCAATGATTACACATTGTAACTATGCAATAGACTAGAAACATGATTTAAGTAAAGGCTGATTTGTAATTCATATATAAAGAATAAAAAACCTACGCATATCTAACTCCTTTCATCTGAGGACACAGGATAGTATTTCAATGAGATACTTAATTTCACCAGTGGAGAATGTGAAACGCTTTATTGAAAGAAGTTCATTATCCAGGTGTTATAAATACATTATAATAATTGTAATATTCTATTATAAATACAAGTTCAATCTGTATTTCAATGCACATATGGTTTGCATTATAAAACGAGGAAGAAAGACGAGGTGGGGAGAGAAGTAAGAACAGAGACAGACAGCATATGATTAATGAATTACAGTGCTACCCTAATATTCTCTCAGTTCATCACAAATACAGTGTCTCTAGCGGTGTCTCCTAACCAGCCTTGGGCCCCCAGTTGGCCCAAAAGGTTATCTTAAGAGCGGGTGAGGTGGCGATGACGGGACTGGCTTCCACTCGCATATCAAAACATACCTGCAGACGAGTGACAGATAGAGAGCATGATTAAGCCTTGTTTTTTTTTATTCTAACACGGTCAGTCATCATAATCATCAGGAGGTGAAATGCAAACTGACCTTGGATCATTAACTCTGGGACTACAACATCTGTCTGTATTTCAATGTAAAGCATCTCTTTAATAATACTTCCTGTTGACCCAACCAAGTGACCTCTCACCTCTGATCATGCTGTGCACTCTGTGTCAGCCAATTCAGATGCGGGAGGGGTTCACCGACACAGCTGATATAACCTAGAGGATTTAGGGAGAAGGGGGGATGGATGGAGAGAGACTGTTACTGTGTGTGTGTGTGGTCTCACCTGGTGTCCACACTAAGTGGCCAAAGAATACTTTATGCTGAAAAACAGACACATGAGGACAAACCATAGAAGATAATGTCATTATTAGACTTTTACATTACCAGATCACAAATTAATATCAAATCTATTTATATAGCCCTTCTTACATCAGCTGATACCTTAAAAGTGTTGTACAGAAACCCAGCCTAAAAGCCCAAACAGCAAGCAATGCAGGTGTAAATACCACTTGAAGCTTGATGATGACTTGATCATTTGAATCAGCTGTGTAGTGCTAAGGCAAAAACAAAACTGTGCACAGGTGTTTGGAGCATTCCGAAATGCCACAGCTGGTGAGGTGTCAGGTTCCCCTCTGTACTTAAAGGGTGATTATTCCAACTCTCTGAAATGCTGTAGATCTGTCCCGCAGATGAGGTAGGAACACATATCCCAGACAGATGAGGTAGGAACACATATCCCAGACAGATGAGGTAGGAACACATATCCCAGACAGATGAGGTAGGAACACATATCCCAGACAGATGAGGTAGGAACACATATCCCAGACAGATGAGGTAGGAACACATATCCCAGACAGATGAGGTAGGAACACATATCCCAGACAGATGAGGTAGGAACACATATCCCAGACAGATGAGGTAGGAACACATATCCCAGACAGAGAGGTAACACATATCCCAGACAGATGAGGTAGGAACACATATCCCAGACCCAGACAGATGAGGTAGGAACACATATAGGAACACATATCCCAGACCCAGACAGACAGAGAGGTAGGAACACATATCCCAGACAGATGAGGTAGGAACACATATCCATATCCCAGACAGATGAGGTAGGAACACATATCCCAGACAGATGAGGTAGGAACACATATCCCAGACAGATGAGGTAGGAACACATATCCCACATATCCCAGACAAGAGGTAGGAACACATATCCCAGACAGATGAGGTAGGAACACATATCCCAGACAGATGAGGTAGACAGACAGAGAGGTAGGAACACATATCCCAGACAGAAGAGGTAGGAACACATATCCCAGACAGATGAGGTAGGAACACATATCCCAGACAGATGAGGTAGGACACATATAGGAACACATATCCCAGACAGATGAGGTAGGAACACATATCCCAGACAGATGAGGTAGGAACACAGACAGATATCCCAGACAGATGAGGTAGGAACACATATCCCAGACAGATGAGGTAGGAACACATATCCATATCCCGGACAGAAGAGGTAGGAACACATATCCCGGACAAATAAGGTAGGAACACATATCCCAGACAGATGAGGTAGGAACACATATCCCAGACAGAGAGGTGGATCCCAGACAGAAGGTAGGAACACATATCCCAGACAGATGAGGTAGGAACACATATCCCAGACAGATGAGGAACACATATCCCAGACAGATGAGGTAGGAACACATATCTTCCTCCCAGACAACCTGTGCATCCCACACAGAAGAGGTGGATGAGACAGGTTCCATGTAGGTTCCATGTACAACAAGACAGGCAGAGAGGAAGAGATAAAAACAACACAGAACAGTTTAATTACCTCTGGTTATGGACATTTTGCCAGCAATAAAGCTTCCACGGCCTGTTCCTGGGACAGTGAACATCTGGCAATCTCTACATTTGAATAACAGATGACCGTTGAATCTAAAGCAGCAGATGTCATTTTCAGGATACGTCAATACAGCACAGAAAGATTAACACCAGACTGGTACTGTGGTTGTTCATCAGGTGATGGGAAATATGCAATATGTACACAAAATAATATACTTGCCTGTTGTATCTTGAAAAAACCACATTGGAATGAAAAGTGAAATGTTGAACCTATTAACCTGCTTCATTATTTATGTATTACCAGTTGATGAAGAACAACTCCCATTTCATACATCATTGAAAATGTGTCTAGGAATAAGTAAGAATAAAAAAGATAAAATAACTTCTTAGATTTGATGGAGACATTATACATCTTAGTACCTTATCAAGTTCTGATTTGTATCAATGTAGACGAGGGACAAGGGAGCAGGAACAGAGGATTTTTGCCGAGCAATGCAACGAAGCTGGATCATTCTGGCAATGATACCTGCACCATCTACACACTGCAAAGACTCTTCACCATTGTACACGATGGCCCACTGCTCAGACTTCCTTTGACCATTCTAAAGCCCGCATGGTGCAATATGGAAGACTATCAAATGCTTCTCAAAGATGCCCTCTGCTGGTCAAACTAGCAATGACTTGCAGTCACAGAAAACATGGCTGAGAATTAAATGACGTGCCACAGAATGCTGCAGCAGGCAGGGTGTTCTGCAGTATGACAACTTTTAAAGGAGGAAAAACTGCAGGCCGCTAACACAAACATACTGCTGATGTGTTTAGACTAAGTGACACAATGGAGGGCTCTGCGTCAGAGCCGTGCTTGTCTCCCTATACACCCCCCCATTACACACAGCCCCTGCCAATTTGATTGTAGGATATTTAATCTAGATTGAAAGAGGAGAACAGCCCTCTGTCCCGCTTACTCCAGGAAAGTACCCCATCTAGTTTGATGTCCATCTGCCCTCCGCTCTGTGGCAGCGGCTTCTCGGAGGGCTCACCCTGAGGAAATGACATCATGAGGCGATAAGCTGCAGAGACCAGGGGGCTTAAAAATGTGAAGGGCAGCAGGTTGCAATGTCTGGTGTGCTGATGGCCTGTTTGCAGAGCAGCCCACCTCCCCACACATACACACATACACAGCCTCTAGAATCGGGGCCCGAAGGAGCCCTTTGAGCTTGGCCCTCTTGTCCAGTATGCGTGTTAGGAAATAGCCAGTTGTTCATTCGGCTCTGTTTCTCACCGATTGTCAACATGCATGTTTGTTTGCTTGGACTGGGTCTCTGCTCGCTGTCAACAGAGCTCCTGACAGCTCAGTTATGGCTCTGCAAAGTATGACTCATTGCCTATTGACAGATAGACAAACAGCAGGGATGCCTGGCCAGTGGCCCACTGAGGCAGGTAGGGCAGTGGGCCTATAAATCCCAATCAAAGTCCTAATGGAGGCGAGGTGGGTTTGGGGGAAGGCCCTCGTCTCCCCGTCTCCTCTCCCTCATCTCCGCTCATCTGGCCAAGACAGAATGGGTGGGAACAGTAAACAGTAAGTCTACATTGGCTGCTTTTGATGACCAGTTAGCTCTTTCACATCAGTGCAGATGAAGGAAAGGAAGCAAGGAGAGAAAAAGGACTTAGACTATTTGGATGCAATGATATTGTTCCACAGATTACACCCAATGAGGGTTTCATATAAACCAAGACATTTCAAGGATAAAATACTGTACATTTTTGTGGGTATGAATGAATGGAACACATTTTTGTAAACTATGAATAAAGAGCTAAATCAATACAATATATATTGTACAGCCACTGACCTCACGGTTCTCGTTGTTGCAGGTCAGAACTTACAGAGGAGGAGCGTCTGTCGAGCCACGGCCTGTCCAGCTCCCGGGGGCTAGAGGAGGAGGAGGCGGAGGGAGATGATGAAGAGGAGGACAAAGGCAGCCAGCTCGAGCCACGGCCTGTCCAGGGGGCTAGAGGAGGAGGAGGTGGAGGGAGATGATGAAGAGGAGGACAAAGGCAGCCTGAAGGAGGAGGAGCGTCCGTCGAGCCACGGCCTGTCCAGCTCCCGGGGGCTAGAGGAGGAGGAGGCGGAGGGAGATGATGAAGAGGAGGACAAAGGCAGCCTGAAGGAGGAGGAGCGTCCGTCGAGCCACGGCCTGTCCAGCTCCCGGGGGCTAGAGGAGGAGGAGGTGGAGGGAGATGATGAAGAGGAGGAGGAAGAAGGCAGCCTGGTGGAGAAATTTCAGGACGAAGCGCCCAAATCCCCCTCCCCGATCACCATGGTCACACCGGGGGCATACGAAGATGAAGAGGGGGAGGGATCGGAGGAAGCCACACCGTTGGCTATAAGCTACAAACACACCCGCAGGTATGTCTTGTCTGGCAGAATACAAGCTTTTTTTACAGACACAATGTCCTGTCTAATAGACCAAAGACATAGTTACGGACACAACTACTGGTATGTTTTTCCTGTTACAGACTTCTGACCAAGTTACAGACACAACTACCATCATCAGACCAGCAGGTAGTGGTAGAATAGAGACATACTGTAGGGACAGACACAACTACAGACAAAGTCATGCAGTCACATACAGCACACCACACCTTCACAAACAAATCCACCCAATCACAACGGCCACCCCTGTCTCCTCCCATTCCAACTAACACGACTTATACAGTTCAATATTGCACGACCTGCCATGCATGATCTGCCCTCCCTACGATGGCAGTACAATGAGTTCAATGAGAGTTAGATGGTGATAGAGTGTTGGGATGCAGATAGAACTCTCATAGTCCCATTCCATCGCCACCTGTCTATCTGTCCCTATCAGTGTCGGTCAGTGTTGTACCTGTCTTTCTGTCCCTATCAGTGTCGGTCAGTGTTGTACCTGTCATTCTGTCCCTATCAGTGTCGGTCAGTGTTGTACCTGTCTTTCTGTCTTTCTGTACCTATCAGTGTCGGTCAGTGTTGTACCTGTCTTTCTGTCCCTATCAGTGTCGGTCAGTGTTGTACCTGTCTTTCTGTCCCGATCATTGTCGGTCAGTGTTGTACCTGTCTTTCTGTCCCTATCAGTGTCGGTCAGTGTTGTACCTGTCTTTCTGTCCCTATCAGTGTCGGTCAGTGTTGTACCTGTCTTTCTGTCTTTCTGTACCTATCAGTGTCGGTCAGTGTTGTACCTGTCTTTCTGTCTCTATCAGTGTCGGTCAGTGTTGTACCTGTCTTTCTGTCTTTCTGTCCCTATCAGTGTCGGTCAGTGTTGTACCTGTCATTCTGTCCCTATCAGTGTCGGTCAGTGTTGTACCTGTCTTTCTGTCCCTATCAGTGTCGGTCAGTGTTGTACCTGTCATTCTGTCCCTATCAGTGTCGGTCAGTGTTGTACCTGTCTTTCTGTCCCGATCATTGTCGGTCAGTGTTGTACCTGTCTTTCTGTCCCTATCAGTGTCGGTCAGTGTTGTACCTGTCTTTCTGTCCCTATCAGTGTCGGTCAGTGTTGTACCTGTCTTTCTGTCCCTATCAGTGTCGGTCAGTGTTGTACCTGTCTTTCTGTCCCTATCAGTGTCGGTCAGTGTTGTACCTGTCTTTCTGTCCCTATCAGTGTCGGTCAGTGTTGTACCTGTCTTTCTGTCCCTATCAGTGTCGGTCAGTGTTGTACCCGTCTTTCTGTCTTTCTGTCCCTATCAGTGTCGGCCAGTGTTGTACCTGTCTTTCTGTCCCTATCAGTGTCGGCCAGTGTTGTACCTATCTTTCTGTCCCTATCAGTGTCGGTCAGCGTTGTACCTGTCTCAAGATCACATAGAGTGTCTTCGTCTTGTCTTGGTGTCAGGAAGATTTGACTTGGTCTTGTCTTGGTGTCAGGAAGATTTTACTTGGTCTTGACTCGGTCTCGGACAGCCAAGACCAGCGCAATAAAAACAAAAAAAGATCAGCTTCCATTCATTCATTGCATAAAACCGCTTCTACCGGCCAAAAAAATCAAAAGGTTCTACAGCTGCACCATCAAGAACATCCTGACTGGTTGCATCACCGCCTGGTACGGCAACTGCTCGGCCTCTGACCGCAAGGCTCTACAGAGGGTAGTGTGTACGGCCCAATACATCACCAGGGCCAAGCTTCCTGCCATCCAGGACCTCTATACCAGGCGGTGTCAGAGGAAGGCCCTAAAAATTGTCAAAGACTCCAGCCAACCTAGTCATAGACTGTTCTCTCTGCTACCGCACGGCAAGCGGTACCTGAGCGCCAAGTCTAGGTCCAAGAGGCTTCTAAACAGCTTCTACCTCCAAGCCATAAGACTCCTGAACATCTAATCAAATGGCCACCCAGACTATTTGTATTTCCCCCCTCCCCCAATAACTCCACCTACATGTACATATATCTTCAATTACCTTGACTAATCAGTGCCCCCACACATTGACTCTGTACCGGTACCCCCTGTATATAGCCTCGCTATTGTTATTTTACTGCTGCTCTTTAATTATTTGTTACTTTTATTCATTTTTTTCCTTTTTCTTTCTTAGACCTGCATTATTGGTTAAGGGCTTGTAAGTAAGCATTTCACCGTAAGGTCTACCTACACCTGTTGTATTCAGCATTTCACCGTAGGGTCTACCTACACCTGTTGTATTCAGCATTTCACCGTAAGGTCTACCTACACCTGTTGTATTCGGCATTTCACCGTAAGGTCTACCTACACCTGTTGTATTCAGCATTTCACTGTGAGGTCTACTACACCTGTTGTATTCGGCATTTCACCGTAAGGTCTACCTACACCTGTTGTATTCAGCATTTCACCGTAAGGTCTACCTACACCTGTTGTATTCAGCATTTCACCGTGAGGTCTACCTACACCTGTTGTATTCAGCATTTCACCGTAGGGTCTACCTACACCTGTTGTATTCAGCATTTCACCGTAAGGTCTACCTACACCTGTTGTATTCAGCATTTCACCGTAAGGTCTACCTACACCTGTTGTATTCGGCATTTCACCGTAAGGTCTACCTGTTGTATTTCACCTGTTGTATTCAGCATTTCACCGTAAGGTCTACCTACACCTGTTGTATTCGGCATTTCACCGTAAGGTCTACCTACACCTGTTGTATTCGGCATTTCACCGTAAGTTCTACTACACCTGTTGTATTCAGCATTTCACCGTAAGGTCTACCTACACCTGTTGTATTCAGCATTTCACCGTAAGGTCTACCTACACCTGTTGTATTCGGCATTTCACCGTAAGGTCTACCTACACCTGTTGTATTCGGCATTTCACCGTAGGGTCTACCTACACCTGTTGTATTCGGCATTTCACCGTAAGGTCTACCTACACCTGTTGTATTCGGCATTTCACCGTAAGGTCTACCTACACCTGTTGTATTCGGCATTTCACCGTATGGTCTACCTACACCTGTTGTATTCGGCATTTCACCGTAAGGTCTACCTACACCTGTTGTATTCGGCATTTCACCGTAAGGTCTACCTACACCTGTTGTATTCGGCATTTCACCGTAAGGTCTACCTACACCTGTTGTATTCGGCATTTCACCGGCATTTCAAGGTCTACCTACACCTGTTGTATTCGGCATTTCACCGTAAGGTCTACCTACACCTGTTGTATTCGGCATTTCACCTGTTGTATTCGGCATTTCAAGGTCTACCTACACCTGTTGTATTCAGCATTTCACCGTAAGGTCTACCTACACCTGTTGTATTCGGCATTTCACCGTAAGGTCTACCTACACCTGTTGTATTCGGCATTTCACCGTAAGGTCTACCTACACCTGTTGTATTCGGCATTTCACCGTAAGGTAAGGTCTACCTACACCTGTTGTATTCGGCATTTCACCGTAAGGTCTACCTACACCTGTTGTATTCGGCATTTCACCGTAGGGTCTACCTACACCTGTTGTATTCAGCATTTCACCGTAAGGTCTACCTACACCTGTTGTATTCGGCATTTCACCGTATGGTCTACCTACACCTGTTGTATTCGGCATTTCACCGTAGGGTCTACCTACACCTGTTGTATTCGGCATTTCACCGTAAGGTCTACCTACACCTGTTGTATTCGGCATTTCACCGTAGGGTCTACCTACACCTGTTGTATTCGGCATTTCACCGTAAGGTCTACCTACACCTGTTGTATTCGGCATTTCACCGTAGGGTCTACCTACACCTGTTGTATTCGGCATTTCACCGTAAGGTCTACCTACACCTGTTGTATTCGGCATTTCACCGTATGGTCTACCTACACCTGTTGTATTCGGCATTTCACCGTAAGGTCTACCTACACCTGTTGTATTCGGCATTTCACCGTAGAGTCTACCTACACCTGTTGTATTCGGCATTTCACCGTAAGGTCTACCTACACCTGTTGTATTCAGCATTTCACCGTAAGGTCTACCTACACCTGTTGTATTCAGCATTTCACCGTAAGGTCTACCTACACCTGTTGTATTCGGCATTTCACCGTAAGGTCTACCTACACCTGTTGTATTCGGCATTTCACCGTAGGGTCTACCTACACCTGTTGTATTCGGCATTTCACCGTAAGGTCGGTCTACCTACACCTGTTGTATTCGGAGCATGTGACAAATATTTTTTTTTTTTAGAAATACATACACTCTTTTCTTAAAACATGAATATCTTATTGTCTATTGAAACCTGGGATTCCTACTTTACCCGTAACATTACTGTATGTGTATTTATTATGGATCTCCATTAGTTCCTTCCAAATCAGCAGCTACTCTTCCTGGGGTTTATTATGGATCTCCATTAGTTCCTTCCAATTCAGCAGCTACTCTTCCTGGGGTTTATTATGGATCTCCATTAGTTCCTTCCAATTCAGCAGCTACTCTTCCTGGGGTTTATTATGGATCTCCATTAGTTCCTTCCAATTCAGCAGCTACTCTTCCTGGGGTTTATTATGGATCTCCATTAGTTCCTTCCAATTCAGCAGCTACTCTTCCTGGGGTTTATTATGGATCTCCATTAGTTCCTTCCAATTCAGCAGCTACTCTTCCTGGGGTTTATTATGGATCTCCATTAGTTCCTGCCAAGGCAGCAGCTAATCTACCTGAGTATACAATTTTTTAAATATTACAATACATTCAGAGATTTCACAACACACTGTGTGCCCTCGGGCCCCTACTCCACGACTACCACATATCTACAACTGTCCTTTACTTTAGTTGAAAAATATCTTCAAACTTTGTTTGAATTTCCTTGACTCGCTGGTAAGGAAGAATGGGGGAAATTGTTAAAAAGTTGCACACTACACTACCTGCCCTTATTAGTCAGGGGAGATGGGGCAGGTAGCCTAGCGGTTAGAGCATTGGGCCAGCAACTGAAAGGTTGCTAGATCAAATCCCTGAACTGACAAGGTAAACAATCTGTTGTTCTGCCCTTGAGCAAGGCAGTTAACCCACTGTTCCTAGACCATCATTGTTAATAAGAAATTGTTAACAGACTTGCCTACTCATAAAAAAAAATGATATACCTGTTTCCCCAGTGTTGAGCCTATTGGGCCTTCAGTGTGTGACAAGGTCTTGATGCTGAATGGACAGCACACTCAAGTAGGTCAAAGAGCGCACTTTCTCTGAAACACAAAGGGCCAGTGATGTAGTGCAGGTTTAGCCACCTTTTTTTCAGTGGGCATTGCCTATACTCACTTCTTCCTCCCTACTGTTGCGTATCAAAGAAATGATGCACAAAAAAGCCTACACAGTCGCAAAGCACATGAAATATATTCACACGTGCAAATAGCAGCAAGAGTGCAGCTCTCAAAAGGTTGTGGCATGGAGCAGCTCACAGAAGAATGACATCGGTAGCTGGTAGGTAGGAAAGATGTTCCACCTTCTACCAATAAACGCTCGCTAAGGCAACAATGGGTATGCAAACCTATTGAATAAGGTTGGTCCCTCATCTTGGTTCGTAGGCTATTTTCAATGGCCATTTCAGTCATCATCCACTGTTTGCATGAACATTTCTAAAGGCTTTCTCCAAAAACCTTCCCAATTAAAATGTTGAACATAATGTTGGCCTACCTGACAGAATGATATAATGCCCATTTGTATCAATGGGGAGGGCATTTGTTTTGCTCAATTGATTTAAAGGGTAACTAGACCCTCCAAAAATATATATTTTCGATTTTTCCCCGTCCTCAAAAATGGTTTAAGGATTATTATTATAATTTTTTTGGTGTCATTTTGAGAGTGTACATCTGAATAATCTATAGGAAAACATAGGATTTTTCACACAGGGCGCCTTTCCTTCACACAGGACCCACTTCTCCAGGCACCTCTACACCACTGCATAGGGCCGATGGAAAGGATAAGCTTAGTATTAGGTCACAATCATAATACAAAAACACAACCTGTCACGCCCTGGTCTTAGTATTTTGTGTTTTCTTTATTTATTTGGTCAGGCCAGGGTGTGACATGGGTTTATTTTGTGGTGTGTTTTTGTATTGGGGTTTTAGTAGGTATTGGGATTGTGGCTGAGTAGGGTTGTCTAGGAAAGTCTATGGCTGCCTGAGGCGGTTCTCAATCAGAGTCAGGTGATTATCGTTGTCTCTGATTGGGAACCATATTTAGGTAGCCCGGGTTTCACTGTGTGTTTGTGGGTGTTTGTGGGTGATTGTTCATGATTGTTCATGATTGTTCATGATTGTTCATGATTGTTCATGATTGTTCATGATTGTTCATGATTGTTCATGTCTCTGTGTGTGTTAGCACAAGATAGACTGTTTAGGTTTTCACGTTACTGTCAGAGATGGCTAACAAACAGCATGCGAGCTGCAATTAAAACACCAGTTCCACTCACCAGATGATGATCATTTAAAATGTAACTTCTTGTTGAAAGTTATTCTTGAAAAGGGACAAGCTAACAAATTAGCAACAAAATCCTCTTTGATAACATCTGCTGCAGCTGCTGCAAACTAGCCTACAACAACAGTTAGCTAGGTAGACCGTGGGAACACCACTGCTCACTATTGGACAGTGGCCTGTTGGCCTTTGAGAAAGAAAAAGTTTCCATAAGTTTTTGTAAAAATGGTCCCACCCATTGCAAGTCAATGTGATTGGTTGATTCCACTGTCACTCCAAAACTTTGCCCTGAAACATTAAAATGCCAGATTCCTTATATCAAGCATCTAATGGCCTAGCTAATGGCTTACTTAGCTAGGTAGACTTATTTCCCCAGAAACCACCAAAGAAAATTCCTGATTGGATATTTTTTCTCTTCAGTGTTAACCCTTTACTTCCTAACTAAAACCGAATAGATTGATTCAGAACATTATTGAAAAGAATAATATCATTATAAATATTTGTATTATTTTATAAAGCCTTTCACTGAAAGCAGTGTTCCCCACTGTGTTTGGGTTGGTAATACTGTGGCTCTATTTTCCCCCAGAATACATTGTTTCACCATTCTGGATGTCAAAGAATGCATATGTTCTTCTGAAATATTAACACAGAAATACTGGTGTTGGTACTTTACCATCTCTCCCCACACTGAGCATGGTTAGCTCCTTGGTTTAGTGCCAGCTTTGCCTTTCGATGCACAAAACCGACGAGGAAAACAATCATGCCCTTTGCAGGTTCTCTAGTGGGGTTTCAGTCAAGTTGGTTTTCAGCGGTAGTAGTGTGAACTGTTTTCAGACAACAAATCCATACCATCTATCCCATTCGTCCGTCTCCATCCATCCGTCCATCCATCTGTCCCTCATGCATGCACCATCAAAAGTCCATCCATCGAGTTACAAGATAGTATTGGTTAGGCTAACTGAGGACAACCCCCCCCTCCCTCACTGCACCTTCCCCTTCCTCCTCCACAACCTCTCCTTACCCCGTCCCTATCTTTATCCCTCCCTCCCCCGTCTTCTCTATTTACTTACTCCATCATCCCCTCTCCTCTCAGCTTACCCCTCCCCTTTATCCTTCCTCCCTGCTCTTCCCCTCCCCTTCCCCCGGTGCTGCTGCGGGTGTACAGAGGAGGATGGTAGGCTATTAGACCTGGAGGGCCTACCCAGCTTCCCCAACGGTCTGGACCTGCATAAGGCCAACAATGGTGTATAGAGGAGGATGGTGGAATGTTAGACCTGGAGGGCCTACCCTGCTTCCCAACGGTCTGGGCCTGCATAAGGCCTACAATGGTGTATAGAGGAGGATGGTGGGCTATTAGACCTGGAGGGCCTACCCAGCTTCCCCAACGGTCTGGACCTGCATAAGGCCAACAATGTTGTATAGAGGAGGATGGTGGCTATTAGACCTGGAGGGCCTACCCTGCCTCCCCAACGGTCTGGACCTGCAGAAGGCCAACAATGGTGTATAGAGGAGGATGGTGGGCTATTAGACCTGGAGGGCCTACCCACCTCTGCATCAGAGAGGTATGGGTGGCTGCCTTAATCGACATCCACATCTTCGGCGCCCGGGGAACAGTGGGTTAACTGCCTTGCTCAGGGGCAGAACGACAGATTTTTACATTGTCAGCTCGGGGATTGAATCCAGCAATCTTTCGGTTACTAGTCCAACAGTAACCGATTACTGTTGATCGGCTAACCACTGGGCTACCAGGATGGAGACAGCAAGTGGCAAATAATTTTGAACGTCCTTCCAAAGGCTTGAGTTCGGTAAGGGGAAATACAAAAAGACAATGAGGAAAATGCATGACAACCAGGCCAAAACACGATGCCAGGTTGTTCAATGTGGCTTTATGGAGTGTCGGGATGAAAGTCCGTGAATAACAACAAGTATTTATTCTCATTGACATGCTCTCCCCTCTCCTAGCTTACCTACTAACTGAGCTATTAACTCTCTCCCTCTTTTCTAAACCTCTCATCTAACTACTCTCCAAGCAGCAGCATCACAGTGCTCTCTCACCTTTGACCTCTTGCATGCCAAGACATGTTGCAATGGTTAAAGTGATGCTCCTAATCCGAGACGGAACAGCTCTTGGGTTTTATTGACAATAATGACACCCACGTTTGATTGGCTAACAATTAACTCGGAGACTCACAAAGTGGTTTCTGAACAACGGTGGTGTCTTTTTGTTGTTTCTCTGTCTCCTCCAGGCTTATGTAATGATGCTTTCTCTGTCGGAGAACAACCCTTTGCACGCATCCTCCCAGAACTCACTGGATGCCTGGCTGAGCATGGGAGGGGGGCCGTCCGAGACGAGCAGTTTTTACCCACTCAGACACATCTAAGAGAGTTAGGAGGAGGGATGAAGCCTACTGCGGAGGAGAACTCAACAACACATAGTCCTGGCCTGAGAAGAGAGAGGATTTGTGGCTCCTGCCCTTCTGTGTGTGTGTGAGTGTGTACGGGGGGGCCTCTAAGATAGACACTCACAGGCAGAGATCAAAGTAGCACTGCTCCACCCGTGTAGAGGGGTGAAGGACGTCCCAGGAAGGACCACCCCACTCCATTCCAGCGAAGCCCTCTAGTTGAACTCTCAGAGACAGTCACGTTTCAGTATGCCACTGCATTACTAGGGGAGCAAAACGTTTATCTAGACACAGTCTACAACAGCAATTTCTCAATAGCTTCATATACAGTGACAGTAGGTCTGGAATATGTGCATTGCATGTCCATAGGGGGGCGCTCTTCTCACTCGGTGGGAGGAGCAAAAGTATCAACACATAATGGGGGAGTACTAGCTCATTCACCCAAAGAACTCCCCCCATCCTCCTCATCTTATCAAATGACTTCACACTCTCCATTCCTGTTTGAAATCAGTAATACCACAATGCTGAGTGTTACAGCAGGAAACGGCACTCTGGTTTATAAAGAAAGTACAGGACGATGATATCATGGAGGTTGACCCACCCCCAACATATAATGTGCATTACAGAGGACAAAGTCTCGCCTGGTGAGCAAGAGATTTTACATTGACAACCATTGGTTAGAGTAGGGGATAATGTATTTTCCCCTCTTTTGCTCATTTGTTAACTTGATTCCATTTTGTGTTTTGCTTTTTGATAAACAGTATTGTCTCTTTTTAGGCACCTCCGTGCTCAAATGTTAATATAAATATATAAATAGTGAAGGGCCAAAATTGTGTGATATTGTTGTATGATGTACAAAATAACCTGGACGTTCATGGCAAGAGTGGTATGTGCCAAATAACCCGTAGAAAAGGATTTGTTCCCTGACAAGCATTTCTTTTCCAAGGGTTTTCATAGCTGTCAAAGATGATGTGATTACTTTCTTCTATATTTCATTTAAAGACTGGGTGGATTCTATTTATTTGGGTAAACATTTTGGGGTCACGATTGGAGACAAGTGACAACTGAAAAAGTGTTTTTTTTCTCTCTCTCTTTTACTTGTTGCTGAAGGAATGAAATTGAATCGAAACGCAAGTGAGATTGTGAGTCTCGGTTTCAATGCTTTTTTGTGTAAAGACCAGTGTGCCAATCGGATGCTTTTATTTATAGTGACATGGTAGTTCTAGGTTGTTTAGATCAGTGGTTCCCAACCAGGGGTACTAGAACCCCTGTGGGGTACTTGGTCTATCCACAGGGGGTACTTGAGGAGACTATGGGCCTACTGGTAAAATGCACATGAAGGGGTACTTCAGGGGTACTACGGGCAGAGCAAAATTCAGTTGGTGGTACAATAACTGGAAAAGGTTGGGAACCACTGATTTAGATCATGTTTGCAATGTTGTGTCTATCGTGTGGTTTGATGATTCTCGCTTCAGTTGAACAAATGCAACCAGTATGCTGAGTGTTTTGTGTTCAAGGTGGTTGAATTCTTACATTGGCTATTTTGGAAATTGCAGCCTTTACTATGATTGTCAGGTGATTTGGATGCCAGGGCATTGTATTGTTAGCTTGTAATTTATCCTAAGTTTGAGCAAATCACTTTTACTCTACAATAAATCCCATCAACATGTTAACTTAACCAGTTTATCAGTGCTCCGATTCTGCGTGAATGGTTTCCATTTTGTAGGAATTCTTATTTTTAAATGTGACCATGTGGTTGTAGAAAAGAACATCTCAGCCCCATCATAGATGAAATAGACGTTGTTTGTCAGATAGTGTCCAACTACAGTGTACCATGCCATCATATTTCCACTCTTTAGTTGAAGGGTCTGTGCTATCCGGAATCCTTGGGACCCCATTGAAATGTAAAATGGCTAAGGTAAGGATCCCGGATAGCACTGACTTTTTTTTTTTACCTTTATTTAACCAGGCAAGTCAGTTAAGAACAAATTCTTATTTTCAATGCTGGCCTAGGAACAGTGGGTTAACTGCCTGTTCAGGGGCAGAACAACAGATTTGTACCTTGTCAGCTCAGGGGTTTGAACTTGCAACCTTCCAGTTACTAGTCCAACACTCTAACCACGAGGCTAACCCACCTTACTTGAAGTAGCTTTACTCTCAGGGTCAAATGGTTCTGTAAGTTGTATTGACTCTAGTGACTTGCCTAGTTAAATAAAAAATGAAAAAATAGCTTGATAATTCACCCCTTACTTCAGCTGTGTCTGAGATGTATTTATTGTCTGTAAGGGGTTTTAACACCCAGCATAACACATTTACTGTACTGTGAGGAGTAAACCTGACTGGCCTCACTTAAAATAATGATGACCTTGGGAAAAAAAATCTACATCTAATTGAAGCACTGTAATCATTTCTTTTGTCAGCAGGTGGCAGGGTGATACTAGTTTTGCTGCATAAATCCTCTTAAGGATCCGCCCCTTTTTAAAAATGTTTTCCTAAAATAACATACCCAAATCTAACTGCCTGTTGCTCAGGACCTGAAGCAAGGATATGCATATTCTTGGTACTATTTGAAAGGAAACACTTTGAAGTTTGTGGAAATGTACTACTGTAATAAGTGTGCGCTGTTATGGATCCACATTGAAGTCAAAGATCACATTGTTGTCTCTCAAATACATAGTTACAGTTGTTGCTTAGCTAGCTAGCATTTTTTTTGCCATATTAACATAGAAGTGTCATCAATCAAAACACCTCAAAACAAAGACATGGTATCAAGAACAAGGTAAAACTAGCTGAAACGAGTTACCCACGATTCACATGTCAGCTTCTTGTCATTGTTGCTAGCTAGCTATGTGGCCATCCAGAATCACAACACACAAGACGTCTGCCCCATTGAAGCGCGCTCATCGTTTTCATTATGTTTTCAGCTAACCAGGGTATAGTATTTTCACAAACAATGTTGCATTATGTCCAAAACATTCAATGAAAAGAAATGGGTTAAATGGATGGTGCTCGTTTCATTTGAATCTGAGTTGTATCACCTCTGTTAATGTTTATAAAAAATATATATTGTGCATGATGTGTTTAGCAGTCATAATGATGTCCATTTGTGAAATGTGCATCTTAAATTTAAAAGTGAAATTTTAAAAAGAAATGAATCTGTAGATGCACTTATTGTACGTGGTTGGGTTAGTAGGTTTGACTTCAAATCAATACAATACAAATGTATTGTGCAGGTGGTTCTTAAATGACTATAAAAAAGCTTGTGGCAGAGAGATGTAATAAAAAAAATGAAAGGATTGTAGAATAACATGGATCAATTCTGAAATTGCAGTTTTTTTAATGCTTGTGATTATTGAAGAAATGTTATTGAAATGATATGATTCTGATGATAGAAATGTATACCAAATGTAATCTTTCCAATGTTATGAAGAATTTATACATGAAATTGATATGCAATAAAACCTGTGTGCTTTTTATATGAAATGTCCCTTGCATTTGTCATGTAGCCTTCAATGAACCTCAAATAACCCAATTGCTCATTCTCTCTATCTTTTTTCTCTGTATTGCCAAAATTGTCCTGGGACAAATGTGTGTATGGCTTAGAAAACAATGGACAGATAGTGAACTATTGAGAATATGTATTAAATAAATAAATGAATAGACCTACCCCGCCCACTTGCCATGATTCTCAAATCATGCATACAACCACTTCAAAGGGCCAATCTGCGATTGGTACATCCTGTGAAATGAATGATATATACCCATTGATTCTTGAAGAATTTTACTTATAAATGCCTAATGACTTTAGTTCAGCTGTCGTACAGCATCAGAACGCCCCCCCCAAAAAATTACTCAATTGTTCGTAAACAATGTAACTGTAAATCTACACTAGCGTTCGAATGTCACGTGTTGAAAAATGCTGAACATAATGTTTGATTTGATTGAGATGTTTTAGGATCCCAATTAGCTGTCAACCATGGCAACAACTAGTCTTACTGGGGTCCTACACATGACAATATGGACAAAATACCTTACAATTGACATGTGTTTAAAAACATTAACATGAAGTGTGTGTGTTCATCTATCAGTTACAAATACTGTACATACACACAAGTAGGTCACATGGGGGACAGGGGTTGTGCCTTTGCTTTATGAATTTTTTGTAAACAGGTTTGCAGTTCACTTGCGCCATGTGAGATGGAAGGGAGTTCCATGCACTCATGGCTCTGTATAATACTGTACATTTCTGGACCTGGGGACTGTGAAAAGACCCCAGGTGGCATGTTTGATGGGGTAAGGGTATGTCAGCTCTGTGTGTAAATTGACTATGAAAAAGTTTGGAATTTCCAGCACATTAAAGGAGCATTATGTAGATTTTCTTGCATTATAATGTAATAAAATGTCTCTAAATATATCTGCACTAATAGTGGAATGATAGTGTTTCACAAAGCAAATATACAAAAACAATGCTTTGGGCCCTTTAAAAAATTGCTTTCAGAATTTCAGTTTTCCTATTGGTCAACAAAAGGCCTCGCATCTCTTGTTTTTGAATTGGAGGACTGCACCCTCCCTCTTTGAGCAGCGTCACTCGGAAGCATGGTCCTCTTCTTCAGAGCGCAATCAACAGAGGCGGATTTCTTAGACAAGTGTCCAGTCCCACTGGTTGCGGATACAGGGCCAAAACAAGGAGAGGTTTAGCCAAGCGACTAAATGATAAGGCTCGGGGGAAAACCAGAGTAAACATAGGTAACATTTTTTATCGTTGGAGAGAAGTTATGGCCCTAAAAGGGCTGAAGTCTAATGCAGGGATTACCTGTTTTCTGCTTGACAAGTAATGTTACCAAGATGTTGCGGAAGCTACACAGTAGCTAGCTAGCTAGCTAATGTTAGCTGTGATGGTTGTAAATGGAGAATCTGGGTTAGCTTTATGCTATCTAAATTATATGGCTGTCTTGATAAATAACTAAGGTGTACATGGTATTTATGATCTAAAACCAGTGAAGATATAGACATAAATATGTGTATTTTGAGAGTTACGATAATTTAGAACCTACTTACATTTTACATGACACATTGTTTTCTTGGGGTGGCTAGCTAACGTTTCTTGTGCATTTCTCTGTTTGAGAGTGATAGAACTGTAATGGCGCTCTGCTGTAACGTTAGCAGCTGTAATGGTGCTCGGCAGTATAGTTGCCTCACATTTTTGAGACTTACAAGTAACTAACGTTATTACAGAACATTACTGAAACAATATTAGCTAGCTAGTTAACATTTTGTAGCTTGGTAGAGAGCTGACAAATAAGCTCACTAGCTAGGTTTTGTGACATACATTAGCAACTAGATATGTGATATAATAATGGGATATGCGTGAAATAAAAATGTAATTTCTCATCTTCTAGTTATGAAAAGGCCCCACCACAATCCACTCTAAGGGAAGTGTTACCTCTGCCTGCTTTATCAAGCATTGGAGTGGCATCCAGCACCACACTGTCAGATAGCTAGATGGGAGCACCATGGAGTATCCTGGAGGGGTTGTGCAAGATGGGAGGAGCCTGGAGGGGTTGTGCTAGATGGGAGGAGCCTGGAGGGGTTGTGCTAGATGGGAGCACCATGGAGGAGCCTGGAGGGGTTGAGCTAGATGGGAGCACCACACTGTCAGATAGCAAAGAGCACGTGACTGTCTTTTTCTTTAGGGGATGAGTTTCTGAAGGAACCTGGAGTGGTTGAGCTAGATGGGAGGATCCTGGAGTGGTTGAGCTAGATGGGAGGAGCCTGGAGGGGTTGAGCTAGATGGGAGCACCATGGAAGAGGCTGGAGGGGTTGAGCTAGATGGGAGTACCATGGAGGAGGCAGGAGGGGTTGAGATAGATTTGAGCACCATTGAGGATCCTGGAGGGGTGAGCAAGATGGGAGCACCATGGAGGATCCTGGAGGGGTTGAGCTAGATGGGAGTACCATGGGAGGCTGGGGGTTGAGCTAGATGGGAGGAGCCTGGAGGGGTTGAGCTAGATGGGAGCACCATGGAGGAGCCTGGAGGGGTTGAGCTAGATGGGAGTACCATGGAGGAGGCTGGGGGTTGAGCTAGATGGGAGGAGCCTGGAGGGGTTGATGGATGGGAGCACCATGGAGGAGCCTGTAGGGGTTGAGCTAGATGGGAGTACCATGGAGGAGGCTGGGGGGTTGAGCTAGATGGGAGCACCATGTAGGAGCCTGGAGAGGTTGAGCTAGATGGGAGCATCGTGGAGGAGGCTGGAGGGGTTGAGCTAGAATGGAGGAGCATGGAGGAGTTGAGCTAGATGGGAGCACCATGGAGGAGGCAGGAGCTAGATGGGAGCACCATGGAGGAGCCTGGAGATGGGATGGGAGCACCATGGAGGAGCCTGGAGGGGTTGAGCTAGATGGGAGCACCATGGAGGAGGCTGGAGGGGTTGAGCTAGATGGGAGCACCATGGAGGATCCTGAAGTGGTTGAGCTAGATGGGAGCACCATGGGGTATCCTGGAGGGGTTGTGCTAGATGGGAGCACCATGGAGGAGCCTGGAGGGGTTGAGCTAGATCGGAGCACCACACTGTCAGATAGCAAAGAGCACGTGACTGTCTTTTTCTTTAGGGGATGAGTTTCTGAAGGAGCCTGGAATGGTTGAGCTAGATGGGAGGATCCTGGAGGGGTTGAGCTAGATGGGAGCACCATTGAGGATCCTGGAGGGGTTGAGCTAGATGGGAGCACCATTGAGGATCCTGGAGGGGTGAGCTAGATGGGAGCACCATGGAGGAGCCTGGAGGGGTTGAGCTAGATGGGAGCACCATGGAGGAGCCTGGAGGGGTTGAGCTAGATGGGAGCACCATGGAGGAGCCTGGAGGGGTTGATCTAGATGGGAGTACCATGGAGGAGGCTGGGGGGTTGAGCTAGATGGGAGCACCATGTAGGAGCCTGGAGAGGTTGAGCTAGATGGGAGCATCGTGGAGGATCCTGAAGTGGTTGAGATAGATGGGACTACCATGGAGGAGGTTGGAGGGGTTGAGCTAGATGGGAGTACCATGGAGGAGGCTGGAGGCGTTGAGCTAGATGGGAGCATCGTGGAGGAGGCTGGAGGGGTTGTGCTAGATGGGAGCACCATGGAGGAGCCTGGAGGGGTTGAGCTAGATGGGAGCACCATGGAGGAGCCTGAAGTGGTTGATATAGATGGGAGCACCATGGAGGAGCCTGAAGTGGTTGATATAGATGGGAGCACCATGGAGGAGGCTGGAGGGGTTGAGCTAGATGGGAGGAGCCTGGAGGTTCCTGGAGGGGTTGAGCTTGATGGGAACATCGTGGAGGAGGCTGGAGGGGTTGAGCTAGATGGGAGCACCATGGAGGAGGCTGGAAGGGTTGAGCTAGATGGGAACACCATGGAGGAGGCTAGATGGGAGGATCCTGGAGTGGTTGCGCTAGATGGGAGCAACATGGAGGATCCTGGCGTGGTTGAGCGAGATGGGAGGAGCCTGGAGGGGTTGAGCTAGATGGGAGCACTATGGAGGAGGTTGGGGGTTGAACTAGATGGGAGGAACCTGGAGGTGTTGAGCTAGATGGGAGCACCATGGAGGAGGCTGGAGGGGTTAAGCTAGATGGGAGGAGCCTGGAGGGGTTGAGCTAGATGGGAGCATCGTGGAGGAGCCTGGAGGGGTTGAACTAGATGGGAGGAACCTGGAGGGGTTGAGCGAGATGGGAGGAGCCTGGAGGGGTTGAGCTAGATGGGAGCATCGTGGAGGAGGCTGGACGGGTTGAGCTAGATGGGAGCACCATGGAGGATCCTGGAAGGGTTGAACTAGATGGGAGCATCATGGAGGAGCCTGGAGGGGTTGAGCCAAATGGGAACACCATGGAGGATCCTGGAGGGGTTGAGCTAAATGGGAGCATCGTGGAGGAGGCTGGACAGGTTGAGCTAGATGGGAGCACCATGGAGAATCCTGGAGGGGTTGAGCTAGATGGGAGTACCATGGAGGATCCTGGGGGGGTTGAGCTAGATGGGAGGAGCTTGGAGACATTGAGCTAAATGGGAGCACCATTGAGGAGGCTGTAGTGGTTTATCTAGATTGGAGCACCATGGAGGAGGCTGTAGTTGTTGATCTAGATGGGAGCACCATGGAGGAGGCGGGAGTGGTTGATGTAGATGGGAGCACTATGGAGAAGCCTGGAGAGGTTGAGCTAGATGGGAGAAGCCTGGAGAGGTTGAGCTAGATGGGAGGAGCCTGGAGTGGTTGAGCTAGATGGGAGTACCATGGAAGAGGCTGGAAGGGTTGCGCTAGATGGGAGGATCCTAGAGGGGTTGACCTAGATGGGAACACCATTGAATTAGGCTGGAGTGGTTGATGTAGATTGGAGCACCATGGAGGATCCTGAAGGGGTTGATCTAGATGGGAGGATCCTGGAGCGGTTAATGTAGATGGGAGCACCATGGACAATCCTGGAGGGGTTGAGCTAGATGCGAGCACCATTGAGGAGGCTGGAGGGGTTGAGCTAGATGGAAGCACCATGGAGGATCCTGGAGGGTTGAGCTAGATGGGAGGATCCTGTAGGGGTTGATGTAGATGGGAGCACCATGGAGGATCCTTGAGGGGTTGAGCTAGATGGGAGCACCATGGAGGCTCCTGGAGGGGTTGAGCTAGATGGGAGCACCATGGAAGAGGCTGGAGGGGTTGAGCTAGATGGGAGCACCATGGAGGCTCCTGGAGGGGTTGAGCTAGATGGGAGGATCCTGGAGGGGTTGATGTAGATGGGAGCACCATGGAGGATCCTTGAGGGGTTGAGCTAGATGGGAGCACCATGGAGGAGGCTGGAGGGGTTGAGCTAGATGGGAGCACCAAGGAGGATCCTGGAAGTGGTTGAACTAGATGGGAGGATCATGGAGGGGTTGAGCTAGATGGGAGCACCATGGAAGAGGCTGGAGGGGTTGAGCTAGATGGGAGCACCATGCAGGCTCCTGGAGGGGTTGAGCTAGAGGGGAGCACCATGGAGGACCCTGGAGGGGTTGGGCTAGATGGGAGCACCATGGAGTATCCTGGAGGGGTTGAGCTAGATGGGAGCACCATGGAGGACCCTGGAGGGGTTGAGCTAGATGGGAGGATCCTGGAGGGGTTGAGCTAAATGGGAGCATCGTGGAGGATCCTGGAGGGGTTGAGCTAGATGGGAGGATCCTGGAGGGGTTGAGCTAGATGGGAGGATCCTGGAGGGGTTGAGCTAAATGGGAGCATCGTGGAGGATCCTGGAGGGGTTGAGCTAGATGGGAGGATCCTGGAGGGGTTGAGCTAAATGGGAGCATCGTGGAGGAGGCTGGACAGGTTGAGCTAGATGGGAGCACCATGGAGAATCCTGGAATGGTTGAGCCAAATGGGAACACCATGGAGGATCCTGGAGGGGTTGAGCTAAATGGGAGCAGCATGGAGGATCCTGGAGGGGTTGAGCTAGATGGGAGTACCATGGAGGATCCTGGGGGGGTTGAGCTAGATGGGAGGAGCTTGGAGGCATTGAGCTAGATGGGAGCACCATTGAGGAGGCTGTAGTGGTTTATCTAGATTGGAGCACCATGGAGGAGGCTGTAGTTGTTGATCTAGATGGGAGCACCATGGAGGAGGCGGGAGTGGTTGATGTAGATGGGAGCACTATGGAGAAGCCTGGAGAGGTTGAGCTAGATGGGAGGAGCCTGGAGTGGTTGAGCTAGATGGGAGTACCATGGAGGAGGCTGGAAGGGTTGAGCTAGATGGGAACACCATTGATTAGGCTGGAGTGGTTGATGTAGATTGGAGCACCATGGAGGATCCTGAAGGGGTTGATCTAGATGGGAGGATCCTGGAGGCTCCTGGAGGGGTTGAGCTAGAGGGGAGCACCATGGAGTATCCTGGAGGGGTTGGGCTAGATGGGAGCACCATGGAGGATCCTGGAGGGGTTGAGCTAGATGGGAGCACCATGGAGGAGCCTGCAGTGGTTGATCTAGATGGGAACACCATGGAGGCAACACAAGGTGAAAACAGGCTACACAAGGTATTTTTGATTAACTAATCTCAGACATTATCACCCTATGTGTGTATTGCCAATACTGTACAGATCTTAATCAGTGACTTTTCTTTTTTTGTTATGTTCTAAAACTTCTATTTATCCTGATGAATATGAGCATCTCCGAAGAGACCATTTCCAGTGGGGCAAAAAATTATTTAGTCAGCCACCAATTGTGCAAGTTCTCCCACTTAAAAAGATGAGAGAGGCTTGAAATTTTCATCATAGGTACACATTGTAGGATTTTTAATGAATTTATTTGCAAATTATGGTGGAAAATAAGTATTTGGTCAATAACAAAAGTTTATCTCAATACTTTGTTATATACCCTTTGTTGGCAATGAAAGTGGTCAAACGTTTTCTGTAAGTCTTCGAGGTTTTCACACACTGTTGCTGGTATTTTGGCCCATTCCTCGTGGCAGATCTCCTCTAGAGCAGTGATGTTTTGGGGCTGTTGCTGGGCAATACAGACTTTCAACTCCCTCCAAAGATTTTCTATGGGGTTGAGATCTGGAGACTGGCTAGGCCACTCCAGGACCTTGAAATGCTTCTTACGAAGCCACTCCTTCATTGCCCGGACGGGGTGTTTGGGATCATTGTCATGCTGAAAGACCCAGCCACGTTTCATCTTCAATGCCCTTGCTGATGGAAGGAGGTTGTCGCTAAAAATCTCACGATACATGGCCCCATTCATTCTTTCCTTTACAAGGATTAGTCATCCTGGTCCCTTGGCAGAAGAACAGCCCCAAAGCATGATGTTTCCACCCCCATGCTTCACAGTAGGTATGGTGTTCTTTGGATGCAACTCAGCATTCTTTGTCCTCCAAACACGACGAGTTGAGTTTTCTGACCATATTACATTCTCCCAATCTTCTTCTGGATCATCCAAATGCTCTCTAGCAAACTTCAGACGGGCCTGGACACGTCTGGCACTGCAGGATTTGAGTCCCTAGCGGCGTAGTGTGTTACTGATGGTAGGCTTTGTTACTTTGGTCCCAGCTCTCTGCAGGTCATTCACTAGGTCCCCCCGTGTGGTTCTGGGATTTTTGCTCACCGTTCTTCTGATCATTTTGACCCCACGGGGTGCGATCTTGTGTGGAGCCCCTGATCGAGGGAAATTATCAGTGGTCTTGTATGTCTTCCATTTCCTAATAATTCCTCCCACAGTTGATTTCTTCAAACCAAGCTGCTTACCTATTGCAGATTCAGGCATCCCAGCCTGGTGCAGGTCTACAATTTTGTTTCTGGTGTCCTTTGACAGCTCTTGGTCTTGGCCATAGTGGAGTTTGGAGTGTGACTGTTTGAGGTTGTGGACAGGTGTCTTTTATACTGATAACAAGTTCAAACAGGTGCCATTAATACAGGTAACGAGTGGAGGACAGAGGAGCCTCTTAAAGAAGAAGTTACAGGTCTGTGAGAGCCAGAAATCTTGCTTGTTTGTAGGTGACCAAATACTTATTTTCCACCACAATTTGCAGTAAGTTCATTAAAAATCGTACAATGTGATTTTCTGGATTTTTTTGTCTCATTTTGTCTGTCATAGTTGAAGTGTACCTACGATGAAAATTACAGGCCTCTCTCATCTTTTTAAGTGGGAGAACTTCCACAATTGGTGGCTGACTAAATACTTTTTTGCCCCACTGTATATATATATATATATATTTATACATATATAAAGTTTACCTTTATTTAACTAGGCAAGTCAGTTAAGAACAAATTATTATGTACAATGACGGCCTACCCCGGCAAAACCCAGATGACGTTGGGCCAATTGTGAGCCGCTCTATGGGACTCCGAATCACGGCCGGAAGTGATACAGCCTGGATTCAAACCAGGGACTGTAGTGATGCATCTTGCACTGAGATGTAGTGCCTTAGACCGCTGGGCCAATCGGGAGCCATAACCAATATATGTATATATTTTTTTCAGAACGTTAACCATGTGTGCATTAACCTTGTTTTGTACAGTTCTGTACTTTCGACCCAATGATTTGTCTGAAAAACAAAGACATTTGCATCCTGCAGGCCCAGGCATGGATCAAAGCTGGCGAGAGTATTTCTATCATTATTTTATTCATGAAAGCATAAAGATGTTGATGAAGAAGCCACATTTGCCTCGGAATCCATCCCCGTTGGTATTCTGTGGAACCATGCGTATTCTGTTGGTATTCCCAGTTGGTTTTCCCAGTTGGTATTCTGTGGAACCATTTTTTCGGTGGGGCCCTTTGTCCGCTGATCTCCATGGATGGTTGCCAGCATGGTTGAATGGTCTGCAAAAACACATTCACGTTTTTAGTACACAATTATAAATTTTATTACACAGTATGTCTACACATTGATAGGCTATATACACTATCATTTTTTAAAAGAAAAATGCACTGAAACCAAATACCTTTAGTTGTGGTGATCCTCTCAGCTCCAGCTCATTTTCAAGTCCTCTGGTGGTTACAGTCCTAACCGGCCAATGTATCGAATGAATGTCTTAATTACAGTCATTTACCATTCTCATTCTCGGACTGGAAACGTTGTTTGCAGAGTTCACAATCTCATTTTCTAGTCCTTGTTTAAAAAATAACGATATTTTGTTGATGATTTTGTTTTCAAATAACCCAAACGTGAGTGTTTGTAATCTGAATAAAGGGAAAAAGGCCATTCTTGAACATGGGACGAGACAATAGGCCCTTCCTATTTTGTCTGGCTTGCCATTCCAAATAAAATGGAATATTTCTTGCTCATATAATTTAAGCAGGTCGCTCTCCGCCTGACTCTCCACGATCTTCTTCATCTGATGAGGAGTATGAAAGATCGGACCAAAACGCAGCGTGGTAAGTGTCCATTTTAATTTAATATCACTGAACACAGAATACAAAATAACCAAAGAGAAACAGTTCTGTATGGTGAAACACAGACACAGAAAACAACTACCCACAAACCATAGTGGGAAAACAGGCTGCCTAAGTATGGTTCTCAATCAGAGACAACGATTGACAGCTGCCTCTGATTGGGAACCATACCAGGCCAAACACATAGAACTATAACACATAGAACAAAAACATAGAATGTCCACCCCAACACACGCCCTGACCAAACTAAAATAGAGACATAAAAAAGGAACTAAGGTCAAACCATGTGCCATCAAAAATCTCTTCCCAACTATTTTGCAATCTATATGGCCCTACGCCAGTAATTATATTTAGAGGATTGGAGGATTCTAAATTCATATCAAAGGGGCATTTTTCGTTTGGGCAAATCTGTAAAATGACATGCGCAAGAGACGGTGATAGTATTTTTCCTTTTAGAGACTGTAATACATGGTGTCCAGGTCAGGATAACCAAAACATTTCATTATTAAAGACTATCAGAAAGAATGTTGGTACTTATTTATTTTGATCCAAAGCCATGAATGAGTAAACCACTCAGCTTTATGTTGGTGCTGAGGCTATATGACTGCATCAACTTCAGTCTTTAGCAGACATCACTTATATCACTTTAGCAGTCAACACATATATCTTAAGAATATCATGGAATATAATTTAACATTTTAGTTTGTCTTAGAATAACAACCTTAGTATAACAACAGTTACAGCTTCTTCTGACCAAGGAGTAACAAAACAACACGTGTATTTTTTCTGGGTGTGTGTGCAGGACAGAGGAATAGCCATTCTTACACTATTGTTCTAAATTCAATCCCCCTCTTCATCCTCATCATTCAGTTCATTGAAATTCAGTTTTGAAGTCGTACACAATGATCAATTTCTATTTGGTTTATATCACCCGTTCATTGACAGCATTTCATTCAGGTAGAGACACATTAGCGCCAACTCCCCCTTGCTGGTCTGGAGCAATGAAACAGTGACGCAGGGTTACATACTAAACTACAAATTATCTCTAAGTAGCACAGCATAATCTCAAAACTTTTAGTTGAGGAACCACTGTAAGTGTAAGATTGTTCTTAGTATTTGTGATGTGCTCGTGCACTTACTTTTGTTGTTTGTATTTATAGTTTACCATTATATTATAATTCCGTTTTAGTTGTGATGGCATCGACTGGGATGATGGAATTGGTGCTGACGAGAGTGTTGCTGATAAGACCTGGTGTTCCACAAAGGAATCACAGGTGACTGAAGATTCTGATGAAGAGGAATCTGACAAGTTTGAAGATTCTGATGAAGAGGAGTCTGACAAGTTTGAATATTCTGGGGACAGCAGCTTGGACGAACAACACATTCCTTCCCTTTGTGTGAAGTATGTTTATCATTCTATGGATTTAGACATGTATACATTTTTAAATGTGTCTCTTATGCTACTTCTGTACCGTTTTTTGAAAATAGTTTATCCACATATTTTTCCATGTGTTAAAACAGAAGGGGTGGATCTCTCCATCCACAGACACTCCTCCATCCACAGACACTCCTCCATCCACAGACACACCTCCACCCGCAGACGCTCCTCCATCCACAGACGCTCCTCCATCCACAGACGCTCCTCCATCCACAGACGCTCCTCCATCCACAGACGCTCCTCCATCCACAGACGCTCCTCCATCCACAGACGCTCCTCCATCCACAGACGTGCCTCCACCTACAGACGCTGCTCCACCCATAGACGCTCCTCCATCCACAGATGCTCCTCCACCCACATACGCTCCTCCATCCACAGACGCTCCTCCATCCACAGACGCTCCTCCATCCACAGACGCTCCTCCATCCACAGACGCTCCTCCATCTACAGACGCTACTCCACCCACAGACGCTCCTCCATCCACAGACGCTCCTCCACCCACATACGCTCCTCCATCCACAGACGCTCCTCCATCCACAGTCGCTCCTCCATCCACAGACGCTCCTCCATCCACAGACGCACCTCCATCCACAGACGCTGCTCCATCCACAGACGCTCTTCCATCCAGACGCTCCTCCATCCACAGACGCTCCTCCATCCACAGACGCACCTCCATCCACGACGCTCCTCCACCCACAGACGCTCCTCCATCCACAGACACACCTCCATCCACAGACGCACCTCCATCCACGACGCTCCTCCACCCACAGACGCTCCTCCATCCACAGACGCTCCACCATCCACATACGCTCCTCCATCCACAGACACTCCTCCATCCACAGACGCTCCTCCATCCACAGATGCACCTCCATCCACAGACGCACCTCCATCCACAGACGCACCTCCATCCACAGACGCTCCTCCACCCACAGACGCTCCTCCATCCACAGTCGCTCCTCCATCCAGACGCACCTCCATCCACAGACACACCTCCATCTGCAGACACACCTCCATCCACAGATGCTCCTCCATCCACAGACACACCTGACCCACATCAACTGATTTGCGAGGATGACATCATGTCACTTATGAAGTCAGTTTAATACATCTGACAAACTGTCTTGTGCTACCTGTGGATCAGTGCCTGTTCCACAACCATGGAACAGGTGAAGATTGCCATGGCCTTCCTCTCTTTGAGGTCCACTTCAGTTTGAGAGGCACAGGAAGCATCATTGAATGGGTCAGTTAATCCAATCCTAACATGGGTTTGTTGTACTTCTCAACATGCACGCAATGAAGGATGTCACAGACTTGTATCTTTGAACTTCCTATGCTATTTAGACATTGGTTGGCATCCACCCAAGTAAGGATGCTTGCGCAAATGTGTTTGTTCAAAAAAAGCTGTAACTTGGTAATAGTATACAATTTTATGGTATATTTTGGATATAATAATGTAATATTTAGGTTATTTTTAGTATATATTTTCATCCAGGTTGTGTCTCAGAGTGAAAGCACTGCCAGCAATCAAAAGTGACCAAAACATCAGCCAGGAAGCATAGGAACTGAGAAGTGGTCTGTGGTCCCCATCTGCAGAACCACTCCTTTATTGGGGGTGTCTTGCTATAATTTACACCTGTTGTCTATTCCATTTGCACAACAGCATGTGAAATTTATTGTCAATCAGTGTTGCTTCCTAAGTGGACAGTTTGATTTCACAGAAGTGTGATTGACTTGGAGTTACATTGTGTTGTTTAAGTGTTTTTGAGCAGTGTACATTTAAACTCAGTTTT
Source organism: Oncorhynchus tshawytscha (assembly GCF_018296145.1). Taxonomy (NCBI): domain Eukaryota; kingdom Metazoa; phylum Chordata; class Actinopteri; order Salmoniformes; family Salmonidae; genus Oncorhynchus; species Oncorhynchus tshawytscha. Next base: position 574,947 of record NC_056450.1, on the reverse strand, counting down.
TCACAATTCCTGATATTTAATTCTAGTAAAAATTCCATGTCATAGGTCCGTTAGCATCACCACTTTTATTTTAAGAATGTGAAATGTCAGAATAATAGTAGAGAGAACGATTTATTTCAGCTTTTATTTCTTTCATCACATTCCAGGTGGGTCAGAAGTTTACATACACTCAATTAGTATTTGGAAGCATTGCCTTTAAATTGTTTAACTTGGGTCAAACGTTTCGGGTAGCCTTCCACAAGCTTCCCACAATAACGTGGGTGAATGTTGGCACATTCCTCCTGACAGAGCTGGTGTAACTGAGTCAGGTTTGCAGGCCTCCTTGCTCGCACATGCTTTTTTGTCCATTTGGAAGACCCATTTGCAACCAAATTTTAACTTTCTGACTGATGTCTTGAGGTGTTGTTTCAATATATCCACATCATTTTCCTGTCTCATGAAGCCATCTATTTTGTGAAGTGCACCAGTCCCTCCTGCAGCAAAGCACTCCCACAACATGACGCTGCCACCCCCGTGCTTCATGGTTGGGATGGTGTTCTTCGGCTTGCAAGCTTCCCCCTTTTTCCTCCAAACATAACGATAGTCATTATGGCCAAACAATTCTATTTTTGTTTCATCAGACCAGAGAACATTTCTCCAAAGGTATGATCTTTGTCCCCATGTGCAGTTGCAAACCGTAGACTGACTTTTTCATGGCAATTTTGGAGCAGTGGCTTCTTCCTTGCTGAGCGGCCTTTCAGGTTATGTCTATATAGGACTGGTCCCATGGTGTTTGTACGTGGGTACTATTGTTTGTACAGATGAACATGGTACCTTCAGGCGTTTGGAAATTGCTCTCAAGGATGAACCAGACTTGTGGAGGTCTACTTTTTTTCTGAGGGCTTAGCTAATTTCTTTTGATTTTCCAATGATGTCAAGCAAAGAGGCACTGAGTTTGAAGGTAGACCTTGAAATACATCCACAGGTACACCTCCAATTGACTCAAATGATGTCAATTAGCCTATCAGAAGCTTCTAAAGCCATTACATTTTTTCTGGAATTTTCCAAGTTGTTTAAAGGCACAGTCAACTTAGTGTATGTAAACTTCTGACCCACTGGAATTGTGATAAAGTGAATAATAAGTGAAATAATCTGTCTGAAAACAATTGTTGGAAAATGACTTGTGTCATGAACAAAGTGGATGTCCTAACAAACTTCCCAAAACTATATATATACACACACACACATATATATATATATATATATATATATATATATATATATATATATATATATATATATATATATATATATATACACAAAAAATGGAGTCCACCTGATGTAAATTCAATTGATTGGACATGATTTGGAAAGGACCATACCTGTCTATACAAGGTCCCACAGGTGACTGTGCATGTCAGAGAAAAACCAATCCATGAGGTTGAAGGAATTGTCCGTAGACCTCCGAAACAGGATTGTGTCGACTGACTCAAACTTCTGGGGAAGGGTACCAAAACATTTCTGCAGAATTGAAGGTCCCCAAGAACACAGTGTCCTCCATCATTCTTAAATGGAAAAAGTTTGGAACCACCAAGACTCTTTCTAGAGTTGGCACCTAAATGTCTCAAGATTCTTTTGTCTGACGAAACCAAGTTTGAACTTTTTGGCCTGAATGCCAAGCGTCACATCTGGAGGAAACCTGGCACAATCCCCACGGTCAAGCATGGTGGTGGCAGAATCATGCTGTGGGGATGTTTTTCAGCTGCAGAGACTAGTCAGGAACGAGGGAAAGATGAACGGAGCATTGTCAGGGGGGGTCCTTGATGAAAACCTGCCCAGAGCACCTAGGACCTCAGACTCGGGCCAAGGTTCACCTTCCAACAGGACAACGACCCTAAGCACACAGCCAAGACAACGTAGGAGTGGCTTCAGGACAAGTCTCTGAACGTCCTTGAGTGGCCCAGCCAGAGCCCAGACTTGAACCCGGTCGAACATCTCTGGAGAGACCTGAAAATAGCTGTGCAGCAACGCTTCCCATCCAACCTGACAGAGCTTGAGAGGATTTGCAGAGAAGAATGGGAGAAACTTCCCAAATACAGGTGTGCCAAGCTTGTAGCATCATACCCAAGAAGACCTGAGGCTGTAATTGCTGCCAAAGGTTCTTCAACAAGGTACTGAGTAAAGGGTCTGAAAACTTATGTAAACGTGATATTTAAAACATTTTATAAAGATGCAAACATTTCTGAAAACCAGTTTTATTCGGTATTGTGCGTAGATTGATGGGGGAAAACGATTTAATCCATTTCATAATGAGGCTGTAACGTAACAAAATCTGTAAAAAGTCAAGGGGTCGGAATACTTTCCGAATGTACTGTATATTGCTCATTGAACCATAGACCAAATATTTGTACTTATAAACCCTCCCCATGGGCTGTCCATACAGAATAAAATGGTATTATCAGTAGTTTCTTCTCTGAAAAAGCCATCGTCACTGACAAATTAAAATCCCAATCAATCGACCATCTTTCAAAATCCACGATAGCTTGTTAAATAGATTTGATCACGATACCTTCCTTCCCCTCTTCCAAATAGATCCTGCGAACAGGAGACAAGGGGGAGTCAGACATGGTTTTAACTCTAGACACAGAAAAGGTAGGAAAATTATGGAGGGTACGGACAACAGAGGACGAACAGCAGAGGGGCTAATGATCTTGGAGCCGGGGGGAAAGGTCTCGGTTTCCGGGGTTGTAGCCGAGGCACTATAGCGGCTTGCCAGCGCCTCAGGCTTGACCTTCTTGGATACTGGTTGGTGCTGCGGAAACAAAGTGGTCCGGGTCTTACTGAAACCCTCCCGGAGTTCCTGCTACTCTCCGGAGCTGGCGGAAAGGTCCGGGGAAATTTCCAAGCCCCCAGGAAGATGTCCTGGGGCAGGCAGAGCTGACTTCAGGCAATGAGTGTGGCAGGACGGGCTCTAGCCTACGATGGCACCAGTAGCCCAGTCAATGGAGGGATTGTAGCGCTGGAGCCAAGAGAATCCCAATACCACAGGAACCTGCGAAGACTCAACCAGCAGGAATTGGATTGTCTCGCTGTGGTTCCCCGACACTCGTAGGTTGACGGGGGTGGTCTGGTGGGTGACCCGACCTATAGAGCACCCATCCAGTGCTCTAACAACCATGGGAATGGAGAGGGGTTGAGTGGGGATGCCCAGCTCGGATGCCAGGATAACTTCCATGAGACTCACATCGCCCCTGAGTCGATGAGTACCTGGAGAGATTTGGACTGGTTTCCCCACCGCAGGATGGCACAGAGAGGGGGGTGAGCAAGGCCTACCAGAGTACTCACTCCAACAAATGAGCTAGGTCTCTTGAAGGGACATATAGACACATAATGACTGGCAGTACCGCAATACAAACAACTCTAGGTCTCAAGTCTGCGTACACGTTAGGCTGGAGACAGCCTAGTCCTGCCGAGCTGCATCGGCTCGGGAAGAGGTGAATTGGCAGTCTCCCTCAGGCTTTTGGAGGGAATCGGGTAAGCTTGGATCCTCTTGGGGACGTAGACGACGGGGACTTCCGGAGTTCATCAGATGCAAAATGGGATTCCTGAGTGAGCAATTGGGACCGTATTCGGACCTTTTCTCCATCCCACGTTACCACCACCATACCACAATATTACACCACTACATATCTACAATACTAAATGTATAATACCACTCTAGCACAATATTACACCACTACAATACTAAATGTATAATACCAGCACACCACAATATTACACCACCACATATCTACAATACTAAATGTATAATACCACCATACCACAATATTACACCACTACATATCTACAATACTAAATGTATAATACCACCACACCACAATATTACACCACTACATATCTACAATACTAAATGTATAATACCCCCATACCACAATATTACACCACTACAATATTAAATGTATTATACCAACACACCACAATATTACACCACTACACATCAACAATACTAAATGTATAATACCACCATACCACAATAGTACACCACTACAATACTAAATGTATAATACCACACTATTACACCACAACATATCTACAATACTAAATGTATAGTACCACCACACCACAATATTACACCTCTACAAATCTACAATACTAAATGTATAATACCACCATATCACAATATTACACCACTACATACCTACAACACTAAATGTATAATACCACCATATTTCACCACTACATATCAACAATACTAAATGTATAATCCCACTATACCACAATATTTCACAGATAATTATCTACAATACTAAATGTAAAAAAACACCATTCCACAATGTTACACCACTAGATATCGACAATACTAAATGTATAACACCACCAAACAACAATATTACACCACTACACATTTACAATAATAAATGTATAATACCACCACACCACAATATTACACCACTACATATCTACAATACTAAATGTATAATAACACAATATTACACTAAAACATATCTACAATACTAAATGTATAATACCACAATATTACACCACTACATATCTACAATACTACATTTATAATGCCATATCTACAATACTAAATGTATAATACCACCATACCACAATATTACACCACTACATATCTATAATACTAAATGTATAATACCAGCAGAACACAATATTACACCACTACATATCTACAACACTAAATGTATAATACCAAAATACCACAATATTACACCACTCCATATCTACAACACTAAATGTATAATACCAAAATACCACAATATTACACCACTCCATATCTACAATACTAAATGTATAATACCAAAATACCACAATATTACACCACTCCATATCTACAACACTAAATGTATAATACCACCATACCACAATATTACACCAATACATACCTACAATACTAAATGTATAATACCGCTATACCACAATATTACACCACTACAATACTAAATGTATAATTCCACCATACAACAATATTACACCACTCCATATCTACAATACTAAATGCATAATACCACCATGCCACAATATTACACCACTACACATCTACAATACTAAATGTATAATACCACCATACCACTATATTACACCACTACAATACTAAATGTATAATACCACCATACCACAATATTACCATACAATACTAAATGTATAATACCACCATACCACAATACCTACAATACTAAAAGTATTACCAACACACAATATTACACCACTACACATCAACAATACTAAATGTATAATACCACCATACCACAATAGTACACCACTACAATACTAAATGTATAATACCACACTATTACACCACAACATATCTACAATACTAAATGTATAGTACCACCACACCACAATATTACACCTCTACAAATCTACAATACTAAATGTATAATACCACCATATCACAATATTACACCACTACATACCTACAACACTAAATGTATAATACCACCATATTTCACCACTACATATCAACAATACTAAATGTATAATCCCACTATACCACAATATTTCACAGATAATTATCTACAATACTAAATGTAAAAACACCATTCCACAATATTACACCACTACATATCTACAATACTAAATGTATAGTACCACCAAACAACAATATTACACCACTACACATTTACAATACTAAATGTATAATACCACCACACCACAATATTACACCACTACATATCTACAATACTAAATGTATAATAACACAATATTACACTAAAACATATCTACAATACTAAATGTATAATACCACAATATTACACCACTACATATCTACAATACTACATTTAATGCCATATCTACAATACTAAATGTATAATACCACCATACCACAATATTACACCACTACATATCTACAATACTAAATGTATAATACCACCAGAACACAATATTACACCACTACATATCTACAACACTAAATGTATAATACCAAAATACCACAATATTACACCACTCCATATCTACAATACTAAATGTATAATACCACCACAATATTACACCACTCCATATCTACAATACTAAATGTATAATACCAAAATACCACAATATTACACCACTCCATATCTACAATACTAAATGTATAATACCACCATACCACAATATTACACCAATACATACCTACAATACTAAATGTATAATACCGCCATACCACAATATTACACCACTACAATACTAAATGTATAATTCCACCATACAACAATATTACACCACTCCATATCTACAATACTAAATGTATAATACCACCATGCCACAATATTACACCACTACACATCTACAATACTAAATGTATAATACCACCATACCACAATATTACACCACTACAATACTAAATGTATAATACCACCATACCACAATATTACACCACTACAATACTAAATGTATAATACCACCATACCACAATAGTACACCACTACAATACTAAAAGTATAATACCAACACACCACAATATTACACCACTACACATCAACAATACTAAATGTATAATACCACCATACCACAATAGTACACCACTACAATACTAAATGTATAATACCACACTATTACACCACAACATATCTACAATACTAAATGTATAGTACCACCACACCACAATATTACACCTCTACAAATCTACAATACTAAATGTATAATACCACCATATCACAATATTACACCACTACATACCTACAACACTAAATGTATAATACCACCATATTTCACCACTACATATCAACAATACTAAATGTATAATCCCACTATACCACAATATTTCACAGATAATTATCTACAATACTAAATGTAAAAAACACCATTCCACAATGTTACACCACTAGATATCGACAATACTAAATGTATAACACCACCAAACAACAATATTACACCACTACACATTTACAATAATAAATGTATAATACCACCACACCACAATATTACACCACTACATATCTACAATACTAAATGTATAATAACACAATATTACACTAAAACATATCTACAATACTAAATGTATAATACCACAATATTACACCACTACATATCTACAATACTACATTTATAATGCCATATCTACAATACTAAATGTATAATACCACCATACCACAATATTACACCACTACATATCTATAATACTAAATGTATAATACCAGCAGAACACAATATTACACCACTACATATCTACAACACTAAATGTATAATACCAAAATACCACAATATTACACCACTCCATATCTACAACACTAAATGTATAATACCAAAATACCACAATATTACACCACTCCATATCTACAATACTAAATGTATAATACCAAAATACCACAATATTACACCACTCCATATCTACAACACTAAATGTATAATACCACCATACCACAATATTACACCAATACATACCTACAATACTAAATGTATAATACCGCTATACCACAATATTACACCACTACAATACTAAATGTATAATTCCACCATACAACAATATTACACCACTCCATATCTACAATACTAAATGCATAATACCACCATGCCACAATATTACACCACTACAATACTAAATGTATAATCATACCACAATATACTAAATGTATAATACCACCATACCACAATATTACACCACTATACATCTACAATACTAAATGTATAATACCACCATACCACAATATTACACCACTACAATACTAAATGTATAATACCACCATACCACAATATTACACCACTACAATACTAAATGTATAATACCACCATACCACAATAGTACACCACTACAATACTAAATGTATAATACCACCATACCACAATATTACACCACTACAATACTAAATGTATAATACCACCATACCACAATATTACACCACTACAATACTAAATGTATAATACCACAATATTACACCACTACATATCTACAATACTAAATGTATAATGCCACCATACCACAATATTACACCACTATATATCTACAATACTAAATGTATAATACCACCATACCACAATATTACACCACTACATATCTACAATACTAAATGTATAATGCCACCATACCACAATATTACACCACTATATATCTACAATACTACATGTATAATACCACCATACCACAATATTACACCACTACATATCTACAATACTAAATGTATAATACCACCACTCCATATCTACAATTCTAAATGTATAGTACCACAATAATACACCACTCCATATCTACAATACTAAATGTATAATACCACCATACCACAATATTACACCACTACACATCTACAATACAAAATGTATAATACCACCACTCCATATCTACAATTCTAAATGTATAGTACCACAATAACACACCACTACATATCTACAATACCAAATGTATAATACCACCATACCACAATATTACACCACTACACATCTACAATACTAAATGTATAATACCACCACTCCATATCTACAATTCTAAATGTATAATACCAAAATATTACACCACTCCATATCTACAACATTAACTGTATAACACCACAATATTACACCAATACATACCTACAATACTACATGTATAATGCCACCATACCACTATATTACACCACTACAATACTAAATGTATAATACCACAATATTACACCAATACATGCCTACAATACTAAATGTATAATACCACCACACCACAATATTACACCACTCCATATCTACAATACTAAATGTATAATACCACAATATTACACCACTCTATATCTACAATACTAAATGTATAATACCACCACACCACAATATTACACCACTCCATATCTACAATACTAAATGTATAATACCACCATACCACAATATTACACCACTAAAATACTAAATGTATAATACCACGACACCACAATATTACACCACTACATATCTACAATACTAATTGTGTAATACCACCACACCACAATATTACACCACTACACATATACAATACAAAATGTACAATACCACCACTCCATATCTACAATTCTAAATGTATAGTACCACAATAATACACCACTCCATATCTACAATACTAAATGTATAATACCACCATACCACAATATTACACCACTACAATACTAAATGTATAATACCACAATATTACACCACTCCATATCTACAATACTAAATGTCTAATACCATCACTCCATATTGTCACGCCCTGGTCTTAGTATTTTGTGTTTATATAATTATTTGGTCAGGCCAGGGTGTGACATGGGGTTATTTTGTGTTGTGTTGTGGTATTGGGGGTTTTAGTAGGTATCGGGATTGTGGCTGAGTAGGGGTGTCTAGCATAGTCTATGGCTGCCTGAGGTTCTCAATCAGAGTCAGGTGATTCTCGTTGTCTCTGATTGGGAACCATATTTAGGTAGCCTGGGTTTCACTGTGTGTTTGTGGCTGATTGTTCCTGTCTCTGTGTTAGTTGTCACCAGACAGGCTGGATTAGGTTTTCACGTTCCGTTTCTTGTTTTTGTATTGATCGTGTTTTGTCTTTATTAAACATGTATCGAACTAACCACGCTGCATTTTGGTCCGACTCTCCTTCGACGGAAGAAAGCCGTAACAGAATCACCCACCACACACGGACCAAGCAGCGTGGTGACAGGCAGCGACAGCAGAAACAGCGAAAGGAGAAATGGACATGGGAAGACGTTTTGGATGGCAAAGGTTGTTACACTTGGGAGGAGATACTGGCTGGAAGAGATCGCCTCCCATGGGAACAGGTGGAGGCACTTAGGAGAGCAGAGGCAGCCGGAGACAGGAGCCGACGATACGAGGGAACACGGTTGGCAAGGAAACCCGAAAGTCAGCCCCAAAAATGTCTTGGGGGGCTCAGGGAGAGTGTGGCAGAGTCAGGGTTCAGACCTGAGCCAACTCCTCCTGTTTATCGTGAGGAGCAGCGATCGAAGGACTTCTGGACTTGGGAGGAAATATTGGACGGAAAAGGACCCTGGGCACAGCCTGGTGAATATCGACGCCCCAAAGAAGAACTGGAGGCGGCGAAAGCAGAGAGGCGCTGGTATGAAGAGGCAGCACGGCGACGCGGATGGAAGCCCGAGAGTCAGCCCCAAAAATGTATTGGGGGCTCACAGGGAGTATGGCTACGCCAGGTAAGAGACCTGCGCTAACTTCCTGTGCTTACCGGGGGCTAAAGAGACCGGGAAGGCACCGTGTTATGCTGTGGAGCGCACGGTGTCTCCAGTGCGGGTGCATAGCCCGGTGCGGTACATACCAGCTCTTCGTATTGGCCGGGCTAGAGTGGGCATCGAGCCAGGTAAGGTTGGGCAGGCTCGGTGCTCAAGAGCTCCAGTGCGCCTGCACGGTCCGGTCTATCCAGTGCCACCTCCACACACCAGTCCTCCGGTGGCAGCCCCCCGCACCAGGCTTCCTGTGCATGTCCTCTACCCAGTGCCAGCACCAGGCCTTCAGTGCGCCTCGCCTGTTCAGCGCAGCCAGAGCCTTCCTCCTCTCTAGCGCTGCCGGAGCCTCCCGCCTGTTCAGCGCAGCCAGAGCTGCCAGCCTGCATGGAGCAGCCTGAGCTGCCAATCTGCATGGAGCAGCCAGAGCTGCCAGTCTGCATGGAGCAGCCAGAGCTGCCAGTCTGCATGGAGCAGCCAGAGCCGCCAGTCTGCATGGAGCAGCCAGAGATGTCAGTCTGCATGGAGCAGCCAGAGCTGTCAGTCTGCATGGAGCTGTCAGTCTGCATGGAGCAGCCAGAGCTGTCAGTCTGCATGGAGCAGCCAGAGCTGCCAGTCTGCATGGAGCCGCCAGAGCTGCCAGTCTGCAAGGAGCAACCAGATCCGCCAGTCAGCCAGGATCCACCAGTCAGCCAGGATCTTCCAGATCCGCCAGTCAGCCAGGATCCGCCAGTCAGCCATGATCTTCCAGATCCGACAGTCAGCCAGGATCTGCCAGAGCCTACTACCTGCCTGAGTTTCCTCTCAGTACTGGGCTTCCTCTCAGTACTGGGCTTCCTCTCAGTGCTGAGCTTCCCCTCAGTGCTGAGCTTCCCCTCAGTCCGAGCTTCCCCTCAGTCCCGAGCTTCCCCTCAGTCCCGAGCTTCCCCTCAGTCCCGAGCTTCCCCTCAGTCCCGAGCTTCCCCTCAGTCCCGAGCTTCCCCTCAGTCCCGAGCTTCTACCTCAGTCCCGAGCTGCCCCTCAATCCAGTGGGGTCCTTGGTGAGGGTTATTAGGCCTAGGTCGGCGGCGAGGGTCGCCAATCAAAGGACGCGTTACAGGGGGACTAAGACTTGGTTGGAGTGGGGTCCACGTCCCGAGCCGGAGCCGCCACCGTGGACAGACGCCCACCCGGACCCTCCCCTATGGGTTTTAGTGTGCAGCCTGGAGTCCGCTCCTTGGGGGGGGTTCTGTCACGCCCTGGTCTTAGTATTTTGTGTTTATATAATTATTTGGTCAGGCCAGGGTGTGACATGGGGTTATTTTGTGTTGTTTTGTGGTATTGGGGGTTTTAGTAGGTATCGGGATTGTGGCTGAGTAGGGGTGTCTAGCATAGTCTATGGCTGCCTGAGGTTCTCAATCAGAGTCAGGTGATTCTCGTTGTCTCTGATTGGGAACCATATTTAGGTAGCCTGGGTTTCACTGTGTGTTTGTGGGTGATTGTTCCTGTCTCTGTGTTAGTTGTCACCAGACAGGCTGGATTAGGTTTTCACGTTCCGTTTCTTGTTTTTGTATTGATCGTGTTTTGTCTTTATTAAACATGTATCGAACTAACCACGCTGCATTTTGGTCCGACTCTCCTTCGACGGAAGAAAGCCGTAACACATATCTACAATTCTAAATGTATAATACTACAATATTACACCACTCCATATCTACAATACTACATGTATAATACCACCATACCACAATATTACACCACTACAATACTAAATGTATAATACCACCATACCACAATATTACACCACTACAATACTAAATGTATAATACCACAATATTACACCACTACATATCTACAATACTAAATGTATAATGCCACCATACCACAATATTACACACTACACTAAATGTATAATACCACCATACCACTACAATACAATAAAATGTATATAATACCACAATATTACACCAATCCATATCTACAATTCTAAATGTATATACCGCTATACCACAATATTACACCACTACAATACTAAATGTATTACACAATATTACACCACTCTATATCTACAATACTAAATGTATATATACCACCATATCTACAATACCAAATGTATATACCACCATACCACAATATTACACCACTACATATCTACAATACTAAATGTATAATACCACCACACCACAATATTACACCACTACATATCTACAATACAAAATGTATAATACCACCACTCCATATCTACAATTCTAAATGTATAGTACCACAATAACACACCACTACATATCTACAATACTAAATGTATAATACCACCATACCACAATATTACACCACTACACATCTACAATACAAAATGTATAATACCACCACTCCATATCTACAATTCTAAATGTATAGTACCACAATAACACACCACTCCATATCTACAATACCAAATGTATAATACCACCATACCACAATATTACACCACTACACATCTACAATACTAAATGTATAATACCACCACTCCATATCTACAATTCTAAATGTATAATACCAAAATATTACACCACTCCATATCTACAACATTAACTGTATAACACCACAATATTACACCAATACACATCTACAATACTAAATGTATAATACCACCATACCACTATATTACTACACATCTACAATACTAAATGTATAATACCATACAATATTACACCAATACATATCTACAATACTAAATGTATAATACCACCACACCACAATATTACACCACTCCATATCTACAATACTAAATGTATAATACCACAATATTACACCACTCTATATCTACAATACTAAATGTATAATACCACCACACCACAATATTACACCACTCCATATCTACAATACTAAATGTATAATACCACCATACCACAATATTACACCACTAAAATACTAAATGTATAATACCACGACACCACAATATTACACCACTACATATCTACAATACTAATTGTGTAATACCACCACACCACAATATTACACCACTACACATATACAATACAAAATGTACAATACCACCACTCCATATCTACAATTCTAAATGTATAGTACCACAATAATACACCACTCCATATCTACAATACTAAATGTATAATACACACCTAAATGTATAATACCACAATATTACACCATCTACAATACTAAATGTATAATACCACAATATTACACCACTCCATATCTACAATACTAAATGTATAATACCACCATTAACAATACTAAATATTACAACACTAAAATACTAAATGTATATTACACATCTATCAATACTAAATGTATAATACCACCACTCCATATTGTCACGCCCTGGTCTTTGTATTTTGTGTTTATATAATTATTTGGTCAGGCCAGGGTGTGACATGGGGTTATTTTGTGTTGTGTTGTGGTATTGGGGTTTTTAGTAGGTATCGGGATTGTGGCTGAGTAGGGGTGTCTAGCATAGTCTATGGCTGCCTGAGGTTCTCAATCAGAGTCAGGTGATTCTCGTTGTCTCTGATTGGGAACCATATTTAGGTAGCCTGGGTTTCACTGTGTGTTTGTGGCTGATTGTTCCTGTCTCTGTGTTAGTTGTCACCAGACAGGCTGGATTAGGTTTTCACGTTCCGTTTCTTGTTTTTGTATTGATCGTGTTTTGTCTTTATTAAACATGTATCGAACTAACCACGCTGCATTTTGGTCCGACTCTCCTTCGACGGAAGAAAGCCGTAACAGAATCACCCACCACACACGGACCAAGCAGCGTGGTGACAGGCAGCGACAGCAGAAACAGCGAAAGGAGAAATGGACATGGGAAGACGTTTTGGATGGCAAAGGTTGTTACACTTGGGAGGAGATACTGGCTGGAAGAGATCGCCTCCCATGGGAACAGGTGGAGGCACTTAGGAGAGCAGAGGCAGCCGGAGACAGGAGCCGACGATACGAGGGAACACGGTTGGCAAGGAAACCCGAAAGTCAGCCCCAAAAATGTCTTGGGGGGGGGCTCAGGGAGAGTGTGGCAGAGTCAGGGTTCAGACCTGAGCCAACTCCTCCTGTTTATCGTGAGGAGCAGCGATCGAAGGACTTCTGGACTTGGGAGGAAATATTGGACGGAAAAGGACCCTGGGCACAGCCTGGTGAATATCGACGCCCCAAAGAAGAACTGGAGGCGGCGAAAGCGGAGAGGCGCTGGTATGAAGAGGCAGCACGGCGACGCGGATGGAAGCCCGAGAGTCAGCCCCAAAAATGTATTGGGGGGGGGCTCACAGGGAGTATGGCTACGCCAGGTAAGAGACCTGCGCTAACTTCCTGTGCTTACCGGGGGGCTAAAGAGACCGGGCAGGCATTGGCCGGGCTAGAGTGGGCATCGAGCCAGGTAAGGTTGGGCAGGCTCGGTGCTCAAGAGCTCCAGTGCGCCTGCACGGTCCGGTCTATCCAGTGCCACCTCCACACACCAGTCCTCCGGTGGCAGCTCCCCGCACCAGGCTTCCTGTGCATGTCCTCTACCCAGTGCCAGCACCACGCACCAGGCCTTCAGTGCGCCCCGCCTGTTCAGCGCAGCCAGAGCCTTCCTCCTCTACAGCGCTGTTGGAGTCTCCTGCCTGTTCAGCGCAGCCAGAGCTGCCAGCCTGCATGGAGCAGCCTGAGCTGCCAATCTGCATGGAGCAGCCAGAGCTGCCAGTCTGCATGGAGCAGCCAGAGCTGCCAGTCTGCATGGAGCAGCCAGAGCCGCCAGTCTGCATGGAGCAGCCAGAGCTGCCAGTCTGCATGGAGCAGCCAGAGCTGCCACTCTGCATGGAGCAGCCAGAGCTGCCAGTCTGCATGGAGCAGCCAGAGCTGTCAGTCTGCATGGAGCAGCCAGAGATGTCAGTCTGCATGGAGCAGCCAGAGCTGTCAGTCTGCATGGAGCTGTCAGTCTGCATGGAGCAGCCAGAGCTGTCAGTCTGCATGGAGCAGCCAGAGCTGCCAGTCTGCATGGAGCCGCCAGAGCTGCCAGTCTGCATGGAGCAACCAGATCCGCCAGTCAGCCAGGATCCACCAGTCAGCCAGGATCTTCCAGATCCGCCAGTCAGCCAGGATCCGCCAGTCAGCCATGATCTTCCAGATCCGCCAGTCAGCCAGGATCTGCCAGAGCCTACTACCTGCCTGAGTTTCCTCTCAGTACTGGGCTTCCTCTCAGTACTGGGCTTCCTCTCAGTGCTGAGCTTCCCCTCAGTGCTGAGCTTCCCCTCAGTCCGAGCTTCCCCTCAGTCCCGAGCTTCCCCTCAGTCCCGAGCTTCTACCTCAGTCCCGAGCTGCCCCTCAATCCAGTGGGGTCCTTGGTGAGGGTTATTAGGCCTAGGTCGGCGGCGAGGGTCGCCAATCAAAGGACGCGATACAGCGGGACTAAGACTTGGTTGGAGTGGGGTCCACGTCCCGAGCCGGAGCCGCCACCGTGACGGACGCCCACCCGGACCCTCCCTATGGGTTTTAGTGTGCAGCCGGGAGTCCGCACCTTGGGGGGGTTCTGTCACGCCCTGGTCTTAGTATTTTGTGTTTATATAATTATTTGGTTCAGGCCAGGGTGTGACATGGGGTTATTTTGTGTTGTTTTGTGGTATTGGGGGTTTTAGTAGGTATCGGGATTGTGGCTGAGTAGGGGTTTCTAGCATAGTCTATGGCTGCCTGAGGCGGTTCTCAATCAGAGTCAGGTGATTCTCGTTGTCTCTGATTGGGAACCATATTTAGGTAGCCTGGGTTTCACTGTGTGTTTGTGGGTGATTGTTCCTGTCTCTGTGTTAGTTGTCACCAGACAGGCTGGATTAGGTTTTCACGTTCCGTTTCTTGTTTTTGTATTGATCGTGTTTTGTCTTTATTAAACATGTATCGAACTAACCACGCTGCATTTTGGTCCGACTCTCCTTCGACGGAAGAAAGCCGTAACACATATCTACAATTCTAAATGTATAATACTACAATATTACACCACTCCATATCTACAATACTACATGTATAATACCACCATACCACAATATTACACCACTACAATACTAAATGTATAATACCACCATACCACAATATTACACCACTACAATACTAAATGTATAATACCACCATACCACAATATTACACTACATATCTACAATACTAAATGTATAATACCACCATACCACAATATTACACCACACAATACATACCACCATCAATATTACAATACAATACTAAATGTATAATAATACCACAATACCAATACTAAATATTACCATACCACAATATTACACCACCATATCTACAATAATAAATGTATAATACCACCATACACAATATTACACCACCATACACTACACCACTAGCAATACTAAATGTATAATACCACCATACCACAATAGTACACCACTACAATACTAAATGTATAGTACCACCATACCACAATATTACACCACTACATATCTACAATAATAAATGTATAATTCCACAATACCACAATATTACACCACTCCATATCTACAATACTAAATGTATAATACCACCATACACAATATTACACCACTACAATACTAAATGTATAATACCATCATACCACAATATTACACCACTACACATCAACAATACTAAATGTATAATACCACCACTCCATATCTACAATACTAAATGTATAATACCACCATACACAATATTACACCACTACAATACTAAATGTATAATACCACCATACCACAATATTACATCACTACATATCTACAATATTAAATGTATAATACCACCACACCACAATATCTACAATACTAAATGTATAATACCACAATATTACACCACTACATATCTACAATACTAAATGTATAATACCAGCACAACACATTATTACAACACTACACATCTACAATACTAAATATATAGTACCACCATACCACAATATTACACCACTACATATCTACAATACTAAATGTATAATACTAGCACAACACATTATTACAACACTACATATCTACAATACTAAATGTATAATACCACCATACCACAATAGTACACCACTCCATATCTACAATACTAAATGTATGATACCACCATACCACAATATTACACCACTACAATACTAAATGTATAATACCACAACACCACAATATTACACCACTACATATCTACAACACTAAATGTATTGTCACGCCCTGGCCTTAGTATTTTGTGTTTTTTTTATTATTGTGGTTAGGCCAGGGTGTGACATGGGTGATTATGTGTTTGTCTTGTCTAGGGGTTTTGTAGATTGATGGGGTTGTGTCCAGTGTAGTATTCTAGGTAAGTCTATGGTTGCCTAGAGTGGTTCTCAATCAGAGGCAGGTGTTTATCGTTGTCTCTGATTGGGAACCATATTTAGGCAGCCATATTCTTTGGGTATTTCGTGGGTGATTGTTCCTGTCTTTGTGTTTTCTGCACCTGTTAGGACTGTTTTCGGTTTTCCACATTTTCTTGTTTTGTACAAGTATATTGTTCACGTTATCATCTTTATTAAAGATGTTTATAAATAACCACGCTGCATTTTGGTCCTCCTCTCTTTCACCGGAAGAAAACCGTAACATGTATAATACCACCACACCACAATAGTACACCACTACATATCTACAATACTAAATGTATAATACCTGTCACGCCCTGGCCTTAGTTATCTTTGTTTTCTTTATTATTTTGGTTAGGCCAGGGTGTGACATGGGTGATTTATTGTGTTTCGTCTTGTCTAGGGGTTTTATTAGATTAATGGGGCTGTGTTCAGTTTAGTTGTCTAGGTAAGTCTATGGTTGCCTAGAGTGGTTCTCAATCAGAGGCAGGTGTTTATCGTTGTCTTGATTGGGAACCATATTTAGGCAGCCATATTCTTTGGGTATTTTGTGGGTGATTATTTCCTGTCTTTGTGTTTTCTGCACCTGTTAGGACTGTTTCGGTTTTCACGTTTATTTGTTTTGTAGTTAGTTCATGTTTGAGTTTTCCTATTAAAACCATGGACACTTACCACGCCTGTCACGCCCTGGTCAAAGTATTTTGTGTTTATCTTTATGTATTTGGTCAGGCCAGGGTGTGGCATGGGGTTTTTGTAATTGTGGTGTGTTTGTCTTGGGGTTTTGGTGGTGGCATTGGGATTGTAGCTTAGTGGGTTATCTAGCAAAGTCTATGGCTGTCTGGAATGGTTCTCAATCAGAGGCAGGTGCTTATCGTTGTCTCTGATTGGGAACCATATTTAGGCAGCCATATTCTTTGAGTTTGTCGTGGGTGATTGTCCTTAGTGTCCTATGTGTACTCTTGGTTAGTTTGCACTAGATAGGCTGTTTCGATTACGTTTATTGTTTTGTGTAGTGTTCGTGTTTCTTTATTTGATTAAACATGAATCTCAATCGACACGCTGCAGTTTGGTCCGACTCTCCTTCATCACCACTAGAAAACCGTTACAGAATCACCCACCAACCAAGGACCAAGCGGCGTGGTAAACAGAGGCAGCAGCAACAGCAGCAGCAGGAGAAGCGACAGGTGCAGCAGGAGCAACAGCAGCAGCAGCAAAGGCAGCAGCAGGAGCAAAGGCAGCAGCAGGAGAAGCAACAGAGGCAGCAGCAGCATTGGGAGAGGCTGCACTCTTTGGATAAATGGACTTGGGAGGAGATCCTTGACGGACAAGGACCCTGGGCAGAGCCATGGATGGAATTGGAGCTGTCGGCGAAGCAGAGTGCTGAGTCTGAGAGTGTGGAGGATGTATTGGACAGAGTAGAAAGAAAGGTGTGGGCTTGGCATAGCATGCACGGCATACCAGTGCCAGCACCACGCATCAGGCCTACAGTGCGTCCCACCTGTTCAGCGCTGCCGGAGCCTTTCTCCTCTACAGCGCTGCCGGAGTCTCCCGCCTGTTCAGCGCAGCCAGTCTGTAAGGAGCTGCCAGTCTGTAAGGAGCTGCCAGTCTGTAAGGAGCTGTCAGTCTGCAAGGAGCTGCCAGTCTGTAAGGAGCTGCCAGTCTGCAAGGAGCTGCCAGTCTGTAAGGAGCTGCCAGTCTGCACGGAGCCGCCAGAGCTGTCAGCCTACATGGAGCAGCCAGAGCTGTCAGTCTGCATGAAGCAGCCAGAGATGTCAGTCTGCATGAAGCAGCCAGAGATGTCAGTCTGCATAGAGCAGCCAGTCCAGTCTGCAAGGAGCTGTCAGTCTGCAAGGAGCTGTCAGTCTGCAAGGAGCTGTCAGTCTGCAAGGAGCTGTCAGTCTGTAAGAAGCCGCCAGAGCTGTCAGCCTATATGGAGCAGCTAGTGCCCCCGTCTGCCCAGCGTCACCAGTCTGCCCAGCGCCGTCAGTCTGCCCAGCACCGCCAGTCTGCCCAGCACCGCCAGTCTGCCCAGCGTCGCCAGTCTGCCCAGCGCCACCAGTCTGCCCAGCATCGCCAGTCTGCCCAGCATCGCCAGGCTGCCCAGCACTGCCAGTCTGCCCAGCGTCGCCAGTCTGCCCAGCGTCGCCAGGCTGCCCAGCACCGCCAGGCTGCCCAGCGCCGCCAGGCTGCCCAGCGCCGCCAGATCTGCCAGTCAGCCAGACTCTTCCAGATCTGCCAGTCAGCCAGACTCTTCCAGATCTGCCAGTCAGCCAGACTCTTCCAGATCTGCCAGTCAGCCAGACTCTTCCAGATCTGCCAGTCAACCAGACTCTTCCAGATCTGCCAGTCAACCAGACTCTTCCAGATCTGCCAGTCAACCAGACTCTTCCAGATCTGCCAGTCAACCAGACTCTTCCAGATCCGCCAGTCAGCCGGGATCTGCCAGAACTGCCAGTCAACCAGGATCCGCCAGTCGACCAGGATCCGCCAGTCGGCCAGGATCCGCCAGTCGGCCAGGATCCGCCAGAACTGCCAGTCGGCCAGGATCTGCCAGTCTGCCAGGATCAGTTAGATCCGCCATTCAGCCAGGATCCGCCATTCAGCCAGGATCCGCCAGTCTGCCAGGATCCTCCAGTCTGCCAGGATCCGCCAGTCTGCCAGGATCCGCCAGTCGGCCAGGATCCGCCAGTCGGCCAGGATCCGCCAGTCGGCCAGGATCCGCCAGTCAGCCAGGATCCGCCAGTCAGCCAGGATCCACCAGTCTGCCAGGATCCACCAGTCAGCCAGGATCCGCCAGAAGTGCCAGTCAGCCAGGATCTGCCGGAACCACCAGCCAGCCAGGATCTGGTAGATCCATCAACCTGCCTGAGCTTCCTCTCACTCCTGAGCTTCCTCTCACTCCTGAGCTTCCTCTCACTCCTGAGCTTCCTCTCACTCCTGAGCTTCCTCTCGGTCCCGAGCTTCCCCTCGGTCCCGAGCTTCCTCTCGGTCCCGAGCTTCCCCTCGGTCCCGAGCTTCCCCTCGGTCCCGAGCTTCCCCTCGGTCCCGAGCTTCCCCTCGGTCCCGAGCTACCTCAGTCCAGTGGGGCCCATTGTTAGGTTTCCTAGGCCAAGGTTAACGGCGAGGGTCGCCACTCAAGGTACACTAAGGAGGTGGACTAAGACAATTATGGAGTGGGGTCCACGTCCAGCACCAGAGCCGCCACCGTGGACAGATGCCCACCCAGACCCTCCCCTACAGGTTTAGGTTGTGCGTTCAGGAGTCCGCACCTTAGGGGGGGGTTCTGTCACGCCCTGGTCAAAGTATTTTGTGTTTATCTTTATGTATTTGGTCAGGCCAGGGTGTGGCATGGGGTTTTTGTGATTGTGGTGTGTTTGTCTTGGGGTTTTGGTGGTGGTATTGGGATTGTAGCTTAGTGGGTTATCTAGCAAAGTCTATGGCTGTCTGGAATGGTTCTCAATCAGAGGCAGGTGCTTATCGTTGTCTCTGATTGGGAACCATATTTAGGCAGCCATATTCTTTGAGTTTGTCGTGGGTGATTGTCCTTAGTGTCCTATGTGTACTCTTGGTTAGTTTGCACTAGATAGGCTGTTTCGGTTTCGATTACGTTTATTGTTTTGTGTAGTGTTTCTTTATTTGATTAAACATGAATCTCAATCGACACGCTGCAGTTTGGTCCAACTCTCCTTCATCACCACTAGAAAACCGTTACAACGCCGCATATTGGTCCGCCGATCCTTCTCGATGAAGAGGAGGAATACCGTGACAATACCACCATACCACAATATTACACCACTACATATCTACAATACTAAATGTATAATACCACAATATTACACTACTACATATCTACAATACTAAATGTATAATACCACCATACCACAATATTACACCACTACACATCTGTAATACTAAATGTATAATACCACCATACCACAATATTACACTACTACACATCTACAATACTAAATGTATAATACCACCATACCACATCATATTTACAATTCTAAATGTATAATACAGCTAAACTACTGGTGGGGTAAGTGTATGTGTCAGTGCTGTGTGTTATTTGACTATGCAAACAATTTGGAATTTCCAAAACATTAGGGTTCTTATAAAAACAAAAAGTGACACAGTCAGTCTTTCCTCAACTCTCAGTCAAGAGAGACTGGTATGCAAATCAAATCAAATTTTATTTGTCATGTGCCAAATACAACAGGTGTAAACCTTACAGTGAAATGCTTACTTATGAGGCCCTTACCGACAGTGCAGTTTCAAAAAATATGAATAAGAGATAAAAGTAACAAGTAATTAAAGAGCAGCAGTAAAATATAACAATATATACAGGGGGTGCCGGTACAGAGTCAATGTGCTGTGGCACCGGTTAGTTGAGGTAGTATGTACATGTAGGTAGAGTTTAATTAAAGTGACTATGCATAGATGACAAGAGAGAGTGTTAGTGGTGTGGAGAGGGAAGGGAAGGGGGAGGGCAATGCGAATAGTCTGGGTATCCATTTGATTAGACGTTCAGGAGTCTTATGGCTTGGGGGTAGAAGCTGTTCAGAAGCATCTTGGACCTAGACTTGGCGCTCCGGTACCGCTTGTCGTGTGGTAACAGGGAGAACAGTCTATGACTAGGGTGGCTGGAGTCTTTTACAATTTTTAGGGCCTTCCTCTGACACCGGCTGGTACAGAGGTTCTGGATGGCAGGAAGCTTGGCCCCAGTGATGTTCTGGTCCATTCGCACTACCCTCTGTAGTGCCTTGCGGTTGAAGGCCGAACAGTTGCCATTCCAGGCAGTGATGCACCCAGTCAGGATGCTCTCAATGGTGCAGCTGTAAAACCTTTTGAGGATCTGAGGACCCATGCCAAATCTTTTCAGTCTCCTGAGGGGTAAAGCTTTTGTCGTGCCCGCCTCACAACTGTCATAGTGTGCTTCGACCATGTTACTTTGTTGGTGATGTGGACCCCAAGGAACTTGAAGCACTCAAACTTGCTCCACTGCAGCCCCAAGCGATGAGAATGGGGGCGTGCTCGGTCCTCTTTTTCCTGTAGTCCACAATCATCTCCTTTGTCTTGATCACGTTAAGGGAGAGGTTGTTGTCCTAGCACCAGGTCTCTGACCTCCTCCCTCCTCTCGTTGTTGTCGGTGATCAGGCCTACCACTGTTGTGTCGTTGGAAAATGTAATGATGTTGTTGGAGTCGTGCCTGGCCGTGCAGTCATGAGTGAACAGGGAGTACAGGAGGGGGCTGAGCACGCACCCCAGAGGGGCCCCTGAGTTGAGGATCAGTGTGGCAGATGTGTTGTTACCTACCCTCACCACCTGGGGGCGGCCCGTCAGAAAGTCCAGGATCCAGTTGCAGAGGAAGGTGTTTAGTCCCAGGGTCCTTAGCTTATTGATTAGCTTTGAGGGCACTATGGTGTTGAATGTTGAGCTGTAGTCAATGAATAGCATTCTCAAATAGGTGTTCCTTTTGTCCAGGTGGGAAAGGGCTGTGTGGAGTGCAATAGAGACTGCATCATCTGTGTATCTGTTGGGGTCTTATGCAAATTGGAGTGTGTCTAGGGTTTCTGGGATGATGGTGTTGATGTGAGCCATGACCACCCTTTCAAAGCACTTCATGGCTACAGACGTGAGTGCCAGGGATCGGTAGTCATTTAGGCAGGTTACCTTCGTGTTCTTGGGCACAGGCACTATGGTGGACCGCTTAAAACATGTTGGTATTACAGACTCGGAAAGGGAGAGGTTGTAAATGTCAGTGAAGACACTTGCTAGTTGGTCAGCACATGCTCGCAGTACATGTCCTGGTAATCCGTCTGGCCCTGCGGCCTTGTGAATGCTGACCTGTCTAAAGGTCTTACTCACATTGGCTGCGGAGAACATGATCACACAGTCTTCCAGTACAGCTGGTGCTCTCATGCCTGTTTCAGTGTTATTTGCCTCAAAGCAAGGATATAAGTAGTTTAGCTCGTCCGGTAGACTCGTGTCACTGGGCAGCTCTCGATTGTCCTTCCCTTTGTTGTCTGTAATGGTTTGCAGTTCCTGCCACATCCAACGAGAGTCAGAGGGGTTATAAGCTTCTGGGTTAGAATCCTGCTCCTTGAACATGGCAGCTCCAGCCTTTAGCTCAGTGCGGATGCTGCCTGAAATCCATGGCTTCTGGTTGGGGTATGTACCTATGGTCACTGTGGGGATGATGTCATCAATGCACTTGTTGATGAAGCCAATGACAGATGTGGTGTACTCCTTAATCTGACCACTTTTTTATTGTTCTAGTCACCGGTGCTTCCTGCTTTAATTTTTGCTTGTAAGTAGGATTCAGGAGGATGGAATTATGGTAGTAATGGAGGGCGAGGGAGAGCTTTTTATGCATCTCTGTGTGTGGAGTATAGGTGGTCCAGAGTTATTTTCCCTCTGGTTACACATTTAACATGCTGATAGAAATTTGGTAAAAACTGATTTAAGTTTCCCTGATTAAAGTCCCTGGCTACTAGGAGCACCAACTCTGGGTGAGCGTTTTCTTGTTTGCTTATGGCGGAATACAGCTCATTCAATGATATCTTAGTGCCAGCCTCTGACGGTGGTGGTATGTAAACATCTACAAAGAATATAGATGAAACCTCTCTCGGTAGGTAATGTGGTCTGCAGTTTATCATGAGAAACTCTACCTCGGGCGAGCAATAGCTCAGAACTTCCTTAGATATCGTGCACCAGCTGTTGTTTACAAAATTACATAGATCGAACGCCCATTGTCTTACCAGACGCCACTGTTCTATCCTGCCGCTACATCGTATAACAAGCCAGCTGTATGTTGATATTGTTGTCGTTCAGCCACGACTCCGTGAAGCATAAGATGTTACAGTTTTTAATGTGCCGTTGGTAGTTTAGTCTTCCCAAATGCTCATCCATTTTGTTGTCCAAAGATTGCATGTTTTCTAGCAGAATTGAGGGGAGTGGGGGTTCATTCGTTCGCCTCCGACTCCTCAGAAGGCAGCCCGCCATCCGGCCTCTCTTCCTCCACCTCCTCTTCACACAGATCACTGGGGTCGAGGCCTGTTCCCGAGGTAGCCGTATATCCTCCGCCTCGGGCTCGTCAGAGTCGTGAAAGAAGAAAAAGGATTCTGCTAGTCAGTGGTGAGTAATCGCAGTCCTGATGTCTAGAAGTTACTTTCGGTCATAAGAGATGGTTACAAACAACGCAGATAAACGAACCAAAACACAATCGGTTGGGGGCACGTAAAACGTCTGCCTTCTGCTCCGGCGCCATATTACAGGTATTGTAATAATATTAGCCCTCTGATTACAAAGAAGAGCAAGACGTGTTGCTCTGTTCTGGGCCAGCTGCAGCTTAATTCGGTCTTCATTTGCAGCGCTTGACTATATGACTGGACAATAAAAGATACAATAAAACTAGAGCTTGCAGGACTTGCTTTGTGGAGTGTGGTATCAAAAAATCTGATCATCTCTTTATTGCAGACAGACCTCTCCCCATCTTTACAACCATTGAATCTATATGTTTTGACCATGACAGTTTACAATCTAAGGTAACAATAACTAATTTAGTCTCCTCAACTTGTTCAACAGCCACACCATTCATTACCAGATTCAGCTGAGGTCTAGAACATAGAGAATGATTTGTACCAAATACAATGCTCTTAGGTTTAAAGATGTTAAGGACCAGTTTATTCATGGCCTCCCATTCCAAAACAGAATGCAACTCTTTGTTAAGGGTTTCAGTGACTTCATTAGCTGTGGTTGCTGATGAGTATATGGTTGAATCATCAGCATACATGGACACACATGCTTTGTTTAATGCCAGTGGCAGGTCATTGGTATGAATCGAAATGAGTAGAGGGCCTAGAGAGCTGCCCTGCAGTACACCACACTTTACATGTAGTTATGCAAAAAAATATAGGGAGAACAATGGAAATACGTCCACGACTATTGTGCAATCCCGATCACTTTTAAAAATATTTGTACCCACTGACCACACACTGGTTGAATCTGGGATTCCCAAACTTTTTCACTCAGGACCCCTTCTACCATTTCACTCAGCCCCACATACACGCGATCACACCTATTTCTATGGGCACAAGCACTGTTGCTGGAGATACACTTTGTTATTTTTCTATTTAACTAGGCAAGTCAGTTAAGAACAAATTCTTATTTACAATGACGGCCTACTCCGGCCAGACCCAGACAACGCTGGGCTCCGCCCTATGGGACCCCAGTCAAACTGGGGTCCCATTCAAACTGAGGTGTCTGTCGTGACGTCTCTAGCACTGAGATGCAGTGCCTTAGACCGCTGCTCCACTATAAAACATTTGGCCGTGTCTAATGTGTATTCATGGGATATTTGATTGACTCTAACATTACAACAAAATCTATGGGAAAAGAAACCTGGGCTAGTTGATCTGGACATTTCTGAGAAGTTATAAATAGCTCTATAAGGTAAGCAATGACTGACATGATGCACTACCCAATTTTGAAATTGCACCTTGCGCATTCTACTTTTACAACTTTCAAGAGCAAGAGTTTCTAGATTTTCTTTACCTTGATTTTGACAGAAAGTCAACGCTGATACCAAGGTCTCTTCCAGATGAGACCTGTATAGCACCACAATACAATAAACACATTAAACTACACATTTATATACACAAAAAAATACACAAAAAGCTAAACACAGTAATACAAATAAAAAACAGACACATTCTTCAGTAAAAAGGTCAACTGTCTGAAATGACCTAGTGGCTTCCTGCAGATTAGACAAAGTCAAGATCTGTTTCTGTAGAAGAAGAAAAAAGCCCACTTTGAATCTTAGTTTAACAAACTCAGTCATATGTTTTGTTAACAATAAATCATTGCTTACCCAAATATCAAGGTATTTGTATGCAGGGTGTCATGACTTTACTTTCATTAATCTGATGACTGTTATTTATCTAATCAACTAACTATGTTTAGTTGTTACCTGTTCTGTGAAGGGAGTTGTACACAGCGTTATACAAGAACTTCAGTTTATTGGCAATTTCTCGCATGGAATAGCCTTAATTTCTCAGAACAAGAATAGACTGATGAGTTTCAGAAGAAAGTTCTTTGTTTCTGGCCATTTTGAACCTTTAATCGAACCCACAAATGCCGATTCTCCAGATACTCAACTACTCAACTAATCTTTAATTTTGCTTCTTTAAATCAGGACTACAGTTTTCAGCTGTGCTAACATAATTTCCAAAGGGTTTTCTAATGATCAATTAGCCTTTTAAAATGATACATTTGGATTAGCTAACACAACGTGTCATTGGAACACAGGAGTGATGGTTGCTGATAATGGGCCTCTATACACCTATGTAGATATTCCATAAAAAAATCAGAAGTTTCCAGCTACAATAGTCATTTACAACATTAACAATGTCTACACAGAATGTGCTATTCTTTCAAAAACAATTACATTTCGAAGTGACCCCAAACTTTTGAACAGCAATGTATGACTCCGGGAAAAAAAATAGAAAGTGTTTTGCTAAGTGGGATGCTTGGGAAACTCCAACTCTGAAATCATCCAATAGAAGTTGTTTTGCTAAGTGGGATGCTTGGGAAACTCCAACTCTGAAATCATCCAATAGAAGTTGTTTTGCTAAGTGGGATGCTTGGGAAACTCCAACTCTGAAATCATCCAATAGAAAGTGTTTTGCTAAGTGGGATGCTTGGGAAACTCCAACTCTGAAATCATCCAATAGAAGTTGAAATGTAAAAAAAATAAGGTAAGGGTTAAGGTTAGGCTTAGGTAAGGGATTATGGTTAAAGTCAGGTTTAGGCTAAGGGTTAGGGTTTGTTTAGGGTCGTCCCAAGTAACCCACTTAGCATCTGCCACATACAGTGCATTCGGAAAGTATTCAGACCCCTTGACTTTTTATTTTGTTACGTTACAGCATTTTTCTGAAATGGATTAAGTTGTTTTTTTCCTACATCAATCTACACACAATACCCCATAATGAGTCCAAATTTGAGATTTTTGGTTCTAACCGCTGTGTCTTTGTGAGACGTATGATCTCCGCATGTGGGGTTGAACGGGTGATCTCTGCATGTGGGGTTCCCACCATGAAGCAAGGAGGAGGAGATGTTATGGTGTCGGGGTCCTTTGCTGGTGACACAGTTGTGATTTATTTAGAATTCAAGGCACACTTAATCAGCATGGCTACCACAGCATTCTGCAGCGATACGCCATCCCATCTGGTTTGCGCTTAGTGGGACTATCATTTGTTTTTCAACAGGACAATGACCCAACACACCTCCAGGCTGTGTAAGGGCTATTTGACAAATAAGTAGAGTGATGTAGTGCTGCATCAGATGACCTGGCCTCAATAACCCAACCTCAACCCAATTGAGATTGTTTGGGATGAGTTGGACTACAAAGTGAAAGTAAAGCAGCCAACAAGTGCTCAGCATATGTGTGAACTCCTTCAAGACCGTTGGAAAATCATTCTAGGTGAAGCTGGTTGAGAGAATGCCAAGAGTGAGCAAAGCTGTCATCAAGGCAAAGGGTGGCTACTTTGAAGAATCTAAAATCTATTTTGATTTGTTTAACACTTTTATGGTTACTACAGGATTCCATATGTTATTTCAGAGTTTTGATGTCTTCACTATTATTCTACAATGTAGAAAATAGTACAAATAAAGAACCCATTGAATGAATAAATGTGTCCAAACGTTTGGCTGGTACTGTAAGTATTCAGACCCTTAACTTAGTACTTTGTTGAAGCACCTTTGGCAGCAATTACAACCTTGAGTCTTCTTGGGAATGACGCTACAATATATACACACCTGTATTTGGGGAGTGTTTCCCATTCTTCTCTGTCTATCCTCTCAAGCTCTGTCAGGTGGGATGGGGAGAGTCACTGCACAGCTATTTTCAAGTCTCTCCAGAGATGTTAGATCGGGTTCAAGTCCGGACTCTGGCTGGGCCATTCAAGTGCATTCAGAGACTTGTCCCGAAGCCACTCCTGCGTTGTCTTGGCTGTGTGCTTAGGATCGCTGTCCAGTTGGAAAGTGACCCTTCACCTCAGCCTGAGGTCGAGAGAGCTCTGGAGCAGGTTTTCATCAAGGATCTCTCTGTACTTTGCTCCGTTAATCTTTCCCTAGATCCTAACTAGTCTCCCAGTCCCTGCTGCTGAAAAACATCTCCACAGTGTGATGCTGCCACCACCATGCTTTATCATGGGGATAATGCCATGTTTCCTCCAGACTTGATTCTTGGCATTCAGGCAAAAGAGTTCAATCTTGGTTACATCAGACCAGAGAATCTTGTTTCTCATGTTCTGAGAGTCTTTAGTTGCCTGTTGGCAAACTCCAAGCGGGCTGTCATGTGCCTTTTATTGAGGAGTTGCTTCTGTCTGGCCACTGTACCATAAAGGCCTGATTGATGGAGTGCTGCAGAGATGGTTGTCCTTCTGGGAGGTTCTCCCATTTCCACAGGGGAACTCTGGAGCTCTGTCAGAGTGACCATCGGGTTCTTGGTCACCTCCCTGACCAAGGCCGTTCTCCCCCTTTAGCTCAGTTTGGCTGGGTGGCCAGCACTAGAAAGAGTCTTGGTGGATCCAATCTTCTTCCATTTAAGAATGATGGAGGCCACTGTGTCCTTGGGGACCTTCAATGCTGCATAAACGATCTGTGCCTTGACACAATCTTGTCTCGGCGCTCTACAGACAATTCCTTCAACCTCATGGCTTGGTTTTTTGCCCTGACATAAACTGTAAACTGTGGGACCTTATATAGACAGGTGTGTGCCTTCCCAAATCATGTCCAATAAATTGAATTTACCATAGTTGGACTCCAATCAAGTTACAGATGATCAATGGAAAGAGGATGCACCTGAGCTCAATTTCGAGTTTCATAGCAAAGGGTCCGAATACCTATGTAAATAAGACATTTCCGTTTTTTTTTATACATTTGACATTGGGTTATTGTGTGCAGATTAATAAGGATTTTTATTTCTTTCATCCATTTTAGAATAAGGCTGTAACGTAACAAAATGTGGTTAAAGTCAGGGCGTCTGAATACTTTCCGAATGCATTGTAAGTAAGTTCCATCAAACAGTTAATGACCCTCGTCCTAGTGAGTAAACAACACTTGTCAAAAGGTATGTGTACTCTGTCATATGCTATATTATATTATTTTTAGAGAGAAAGAATAATTCGGCTATTTAATTGGGGGCATTATTTTAGGCTACTAAAAAGCAATTGAAAGTAAAGGTTTGGCTGGATGTTTTGTCGTGTCAAATAATTGTGTTGTGTCATAAAAATTGGAGTTCAAATAAGTAGGTATTTTAAATTCTCCAGTGGCCAGGCAAAGTGCCACAAACCCGCTGTGCATCTCCCTCACCGGTCCAGGGTTTTCTTTGCTCTTCTGATCTTGCCTGCCGTACTTTAAAGCGAGTCCTCGCGGAAGTACTGACGTGTTCACATCAGCCAAACCAGCCGAGAGGTAGTTAGGTAGAGCCGAGAGTGACACAGCGGCAGAATCAGGTAAGAAAAACCTGTCTTGCAGCAGTATGTCTGTCAGTAGGTGTGTGAAAATATGTTCTTTAGTTTTAGTGGAATTAAGGGGACCAATACCAAAGTAATATTTCAATTGAATTCCTCTCTAAATATGATATCGAGAGGCTATATCTATGCTAGCTAAAAAAGGCTCGGTTTCTAACCGGAAGTGAGTTGTCAAATTCACGAAGTTACTGCTGGTGGTTGTAGTTCAACTTCCCGCTGATTTGTAGCCATCTTAATGACAAGATTGAGATTAAAGACTACATTTTCCTACTGTGATGTAGCAGGGTTGAACTGTTTGATTATTTGATTCCCGCTGCACATAATGGGAAGTAGAGGGAATCCATCAGTGTTTCACACACACTGTTAATGAAAGGTGGTTGTTTAAAAACTACACGAACCAGGAAGGTTTTTTTTGAGTGGGGGGGCAATCACTCATTAGCTTTTTTTCTAACGTTAGCTAACGTCACTCACCCTGCTTGCGAGACAGGAAAACATTTAATCAAAATTGCGCTATGAATAAAAAACACAAATGCTAAACATCTCATCTCAAACACTATAAATAATTGTTTTAGCTGGCTACAGTAGCTAGCAACTGCATTTGTTGGCTAGCTAAGCGGTAAACGAGTCAACGTTGGAGAGCTAACTAGCCATTATGAGAAGAGACTGTGAGCGACTCAACTCCACGATTTACGATGGAGTGGCGCGCCGACTAGTGTGTGGGCGGCCTCTGTTTTTAAATACATAGTACCGATTTCAGGGCTGTTCTTTGGGTGCTGAAATATGTCGTTTTTGATTAATTTAATTGTGTGTCTTCGGAACTCCAGTCTGCCCACACTAGTTGCCGCTAGTAAATCGTGGAGTTTAGTTTAATTCGGCTATGAAGTCTGTCATTATCAGCTAACTTAAGTCTCACAATAATTGGACGACTATTTGATAAGCAACGTGACATTTGACATGAATGGAAATGAAACTATCGTTTGAGCCGGTAGACCTTCCAAGGGGGCAAGGACTTTGGGTGGGAAGAGTTGGGATAACATTAAACCAGTATTTAGGCTTGAGGAGAAGATGTCTCCTCTGACGACCATTATCCTTAAATGTCTAAGTCCCATTAATCAGCTCTGCAAATGTGATGTCAAAATAAGTTCATTACGCACCCAAAATATGGAAAATATCATCTTTACTGCCGTTGTGCGCAGTATGTACTTGCAAAAAAATGTCTAAATAAAAATAGTTTTTGACCAAGTGCATGAGCCAAATCAACCTAACACCAAATGTTGATGTAGCTGACTTTGATCAACTCCATGGAGTTGATCAGAGACCAGGGTCTGTGGAATTCAGCTACTACTACATCGAATCACTCCCAAGGTCAATACTTAAACATTTACATTATGTAACACTTACCATGATGTACCAATGTTTGCCCTCTAGTTGTATGCCTTTCCTTGTTTGCTGAAATCCATACTTTTTCAATAAACGTTAATCAAATACAACCACCGATTTTGTTTGCTCGTTGCTTTTAGATGGCACGTGTCAATTTGAATTTCAACATCCAGTCGGTTGTATTTGATTTGTTTTATTTAAAAAAATATGTATTTCAGAAAACAAAGCCACTCAACTACAGAGGATTAAACGTAGGTACAAGGTAAGCATTTCATTTTTTTGTTGAAGTATTGACCTTGGGCAAATCAATTTAGTCAGAGCTGAATTCCAAAAAGCCTGGTCTCTGCTCAACTGTTCATGGAGCTCATCAGAAACTTCCTTTACTGACCTCCTGAAAGGCGCAGCAGTCTAAGGCACTGCATCGCACAGCTAGAGGCATCACTACAGACCTGGGTTTGATCCCGGGCTGTATCACAACTGGTCGTGATCAGGCGTCTCATAGGGCAGCGCATAATTGGCCCAGCATCATCTGGGTTTGGCCAGAAGGGTTTACTTGGCACATTGCACTCTAGCGACTCCTTGTGGTGGGCCAGATGCCTGCAGGTTGACCTCGGTCATCAGTTGAGCGGTGTTTCCTCCGACACAGTGGTGCGGCTGGCTTCCGGGTTAAGCTGGCAGGTGTTAAGAAGCGCAGTTTGTTTTGGGGGATGCATGACTCAACCTTCGCCTCCTGAGCATGCTGAGGAGTTGCAGCGATGAGACAAGTTTGAAATCGGGGTCCTTTACCATGGAGTTGAGTTTAGTCAGCTAGGTTGATGAAGCTTTGTTGTCGCTGTATGTGAGTTGTTGCCATGTTATTATATGTGGGAAAGGACTAACTGAATAAAGAAACTAGCTAGCTATATAGCTAGCCAATTCAAAAATTACTGTAGCCTACATGTTGGGTGAGGATGATCTGCCAGTGTTAGTACTGAATACCAATAGCTTATTTGCCAAATTGCTCTGAGCTGAAGGCCAAATATCCTCAGGTTCATCTGTCCACACATTATTTACATGCAGCAAATGTAGCCATGCTTTGGGTCACAACCAGGCGAGACATTCTTGTCTTGATAGCACACCACATCAACACATTGTGTCTATAACACCTTACTATAAACACTTAGTCTACAGATCCATACTCACGTTGCAAACAAAAAGCCTGCTGGTGAAATCTGTTCAAGTAATGCCTGTTAACAACCCCTTTCTCTCCTTGCACAGACAGAATGTCAGAAGGGGACAGTGTTGGTGAATCAATCCATGGGAAACCATCCACAATCGGAAGCTTCTTCACACGGGTTGGACAGGTACTGCTGCCAGGGCCTTTAGTTGTTATCTCATCAAATGTCAAGAGGAAAGAAAACTAGGCTAAACCAAGGGAAACGCTGCCACCACTGTTTTGATGAAGATAACCATTGGAACCACTGTCACAGTGGTGCTGCATTGAAAAGCTAGAAATTGAACTTCAGATAAGACGATGTGAAAATGTGACGCTTTATCTAATGTTTACTGTTGCGCTCCTGGTAATGGTTGTGCACTGTCTTTCTGTTTGGTGTCTTTTCCAGATCTATCAGTCATGGCTAGACAGGTCGACGCCGTTCTCCATAGGGCGATGGGGAGTCACACTTTCGCTAACGGCCATCTACATGATCAGAGTGTACATATTACAGGTAGAGAAACACACCACACTCAGGGCTTATGCTGGGTCGCGTTCAGGAGGTTGCAATGTACTGAACACTACAGATAGAAGTGCCATGAGTAGAGCTGACGTTTTTCCTTTCTCAGCGCCAGAGGTATATCTGTTCAATATATTTCTATCTTAGCATTCCACAACATTTTTCCCTACTGAATATGCATCTGACGTCTTTTGAAGGTAGACTCTGTAATCTGGCGTCACCATATACAGTGTGACAACTTCCTCCTTTGACGAAAACAACAACAAAAGTCAAATCTGCCAAGATATGGGTATGCCTCAATGGAGGGAGCCTGTAACTGGCTTGTCAGATGTGGGTATGCCTCAATGGAGGGAGCCTGTAACTGGCTTGTCAGATTTGGGTATGCCTCAATGGAGGGAGCCTGTAACTGGCTTGTCAGATGTGGGTATGCCTCAATGGAGGGAGCCTGTAACTGGCTTGTCAGATATGGGTATGCCTCAATGGAGGGAGCCTGTAACTGGCTTGTCAGATGTGGGTATGCCTCAATGGAGGGAGCCTGTAACTGGCTTGTCAGATTTGGGTATGCCTCAATGGAGGGAGCCTGTAACTGGCTTGTCAGATGTGGGTATGCCTCAATGGAGGGAGCCTGTAACTGGCTTGTCAGATTTGGGTATGCCTCAATGGAGGGAGCCTGTAACTGGCTTGTCAGATTTGGGTATGCCTCAATGGAGGGAGCCTGTAACTGGCTTGTCAGATTTGGGTATGCCTCAATGGAGGGAGCCTGTAACTGGGTTGTCAGATTTGGGTATGCCTCAATGGAGGGAGCCTGTAACTGGCTTGTCAGATTTGGGTATGCCTCAATGGAGGGAGCCTGTAACTGGCTTGTCAGATTTGGGTATGTCTCAATGGAGGGAGCCTGTAACTGGCTTGTCAGATGTGGGTATGCCTCAATGGAGGGAGCCTGTAACTGGCTTGTCAGATTTGACTTCTATTATTTATGACTGATCATGTTACATTTGAGTTTGAACGTTAAGCTATTTTCTCCCAGGGTTCTGCAATGTGCCTTTAGGCGCAATATGCACTTGCACACATCCAAGAAGTAGAAGATCACTTTGGGAGCGTCTGTGTGAAAATGGAGGCCACTGTTTTCCCTTTAGACTAGTATTGCCCCAGATCTGGTCAAATCAGTCAATGTGATACATTTGTGAATTATGTGAGGGAATACACATGTTTACGCTTATTTAATTTCCAGATTGGATAAGAGCGTCTGCTAAATGAGTAACATTTTAAAATGTAATGTACGAAATTCAATGAACACTAATATAGGTTCTCTCTGCTCCCTCCAGGGTTGGTATATTGTAACATACGCTCTGGGAATCTACCATCTCAACCTGTTCATCGCTTTTCTATCACCAAAAGTGGATCCATCAATGCTTGACGAAGGTAAGTTAGAGTTCACTGTAACATACGACATTCCTTTGGGTTCCAGTCATGTTTGAGATGTTTACTTTCTCACATAAAACAATGTACAGGAGTGTCTCCTCGCGCTCACTCTTCATGAAGAGACCCTCCATGTAGGACTGAGACTATATTTAAAAAACTTTGACTAGGGGTGTGTATCTTTGGCCGACTACGCGTCTTGATACACTGGTGTGTATATGATTCAGGAAAGACACATAGTTTGGGACGATTCAATAATATGTTTCAGTCCAATGCAACTAAATATTTATTTTCCAGTAAATCAGGATACGTTTTCATCCTTATGGCTAAACAAAGACTATTAAAAAATGACATTTTCTAATTGGGTGATTCGCAAGAAACTTGCACTTCACACAAATTCCTCTTGAATCACTAAGATCAGATCTTTATTTATCTATTTCATAATTATGGTTGTTAATAAGATTGTCATTTACAACAATTTCCACATCTACCAATGCAAAAATTATCAGCACTGCAACAGTTTTAGAAGTCTAAAGTAGTAATAAATACATTTCTAATATTTGTTTTAGCATTCCTCACTTAATGAAAGGGCCTGATTTAAAACATGACACTGAAAACAAATATTTAAAATGTAATTATTATTTTGTAACTTCTCATTACCACAACACAACCTTTTCTGAATCTTGTGTATACATGGTATTTTCATGTACACATGTAGATAAAGGCATAGTACCAGATTAAGCCCAAATAACTGAAGAGTACATTTTATTTGTTCTAATAGTTTT
This sequence comes from Oncorhynchus tshawytscha, assembly GCF_018296145.1. NCBI lineage: Eukaryota > Metazoa > Chordata > Actinopteri > Salmoniformes > Salmonidae > Oncorhynchus > Oncorhynchus tshawytscha. Next base: position 539,760 of record NC_056450.1, on the reverse strand, counting down.
AAATGTTGGTGCATTAGGGTAATGATGAGCAGGTTTCAGAGATCAGAATGTTGGCTATTTAAAAATTATACTGAGCTCTATTAGAGATACACTTTTGTGTAATATATAGTGTACAGTTGAAGTCGGACGTTTACATACACCTTAGCCAACTACATTTAAACTCAGTTTTACACAATTCCTGACATTTAATCCTAGTAGAAATTCCCTGTTTTAGGTCAGTTAGGATCACCACTTTATTTTAAGAATGTGAAATGTCAGAATAATACCTTGACTTTGTTGTCCTTAAGCCATTTTGCCACAACTTGCTTGGTTGAGGTCATTGTCCATTTGAAAGACCCAGTTGCGACCAAGCTTTACTTCCTGTCGGATGTCTTGAGATGTTGCTTCAATATATCCACATAATTTCTCCTCATGATGCCATCTATTTTGTGAAGTTCACCAGACCCTCCTGCAGCAAAGCACCCCCACAACATGATGCTGCCACCCCCATGCTTCACGGCTGGGATGGTGTTCTTCGGCTTGCAAGCCTCCCCCTTTTTCCTCCAAACATAACGATGGTCATTATGGCTAAACAGTTCTATTTTTGTGTCATCAGACCAGAGGACATTTCTCCAAAAAGTACGATCTTTGTCCCCATGTGCAGTTGCAAACTGTAGTCTGGCTTTTTTATGGCGGTTTTGGAGCAGTGGCTTCTTCCTTGCTGTGTGGCCTTTCAGGTTATGTCGATATAGGACTCGTTTTTCTGTGGATATAGATACTTTTGTACCTGTTTCCTCCAGCATCTTCACAAGGTCCTTTGCGGTAGTTCTGGGATTAATTTTCACTTTTTACACCAAAGTATGTTCATCTCTAGGAGACAGAACGCGTCTCCTTCCTGAGCGGTATGATGGCTGCGTTGTCCCATGGCGTTTATACTTGCGTACTATTGTTTGTACAGATGAACGTGGTACCTTCAGGCGTTTGGAGGATGAACCAGACTTGTGGAGGTCTACAATTTTTGGGGGGCTGATTTCTTTTGATTTTCCCATGATGTCAAGCAAAGAGGCACTGAGTTTGAAGGTAGGCCTTGAAATACATCCACAGGTACACCTCCAATTGACTCAAAGGATGTTAATTAGCCTATCAGAAGCTTCTAAAGCCATGACATCATTTCCTGGAATCTTCCAAGCGGTTTAAAGGCACAGTCAACTTAGTGTATGTAAACTTCTGACCCACTGGAATTGTGATACAGTGAATTATAAGTGAAATAATCTGTCTGTAAACAATTGTTGGAAAAATTACTTGTCATGCACAAAGTAGATGTCCTAACCGACTTGCAAAACTATAGTTTGTTAACAAGAAATTTGTGGAGTGGTTGAAAAACAAGTTTTAATGACTCCTAAGTGTATATAAACTTCCGACTTCAACTGTATGTGGACACCCCTTCAAATTAGTGGATTTGGCTATTTCAGCTACACCTGTTCCTGACCGGTGTATAAAATCGAGCACACAGCCATGAAATCTCCATGGACAAACATTGGCAGTAGAACTGAAGAGCTCAGTGACTTTCAACGTGGCACCGTCATAGGATGCCACCTTTCCAACAAGTCAGTTCGTCAAAGTTCTACCCTGCTAGAGCTGCACCGGTCAACTTTAAGTGCTGTCATTGGGAGGTGGAAACATCTAGGAGCATCAACGGCTCAGCCACAAAGTGGTAGGCCATACAAGCTTACAGAATGGGACCGCCGAAGCGCGTAAAAATTGTCTGTCCTTGGTTGCAGCACTCACTACCGAGTTCCAAACTGCCTCTGGAAGCAATGTCAGCAGAATAACTGTTTGTCGGGAGTTTCATGAAATGGATTTCCATGGCTGAACAGCCACACACGCAAGCCTTAGATCACCATGCTCAATGCCAAGCGTTGGCTGGAGTAGTGTAAGCCGCCATTGGACTCTGGAGCAGTGGAAACGCGTTCTTTGGCGTGATGAATCACGCTTCACCATCTAGCAGTCCGACGGCCGAATCACAGAACCCTGACCTAAACCTCATCGAACAGCTTTGGGATGAATTGGAACGCCGACTGCAAGCCTGGCCTAATCGCCCAACCTCAGTGCCTGACCTCACTAATGCTCTTGTGGCTGAATGGAAGCAAGTCCCCACAGCAATGCTCCAACTTCTAGTGGAAAGCCTTCCCAGAAGAGTGGAGGCTGTTAGAGCAGCAAAGTGGGACCAACTCCATATTAATGCCCATGATTTTGGAATGAGATGTTTGACGAGCAGGTGTCCACATACTTTTGGTCATGTACTGTATCATGGGTGAATAAAACTTTATTTAAAAAAATGTGTTTTTACAGAAACTTGAAAAAGTCTTAAGGTAATGACAAACATGTCCACAGACAGTGTTTTTACTTAATACATATTTTGTTTAATGTGAACTTCAGATGGTATACAATTTATGATTAATCAAATTTTATTTGTCACATACACATGGTTACCAGATGTTAATGCGAGTGTAGTGAAATGCTTGTGCTTCTAGTTCCGACAATGCAGTAATATCCAAACTACAGCAACAGTGTTTTATTTGAATACATTAGGTTTTTCGAAAGTAAAACTGTCTAAAAGGAACTGAATATATGGATGCATTTTGGTAATGAGAATTTGGGGTGAAAATGTATGAAATTCAGGCTCATATTTATTTTAAATAAGACACTATGCCTAAACTAGGCAAGTCTATTTGCAACTGTCAAACTGGTATCATGAGAATTACTCATTTCTGAAAACATTGCCATTGAGCTATAGGCTAATGCCAAAATTAGATCACAAAATTCAGATATTTGTTACAGTTCAGTTCACCTACATGCAATATTTTGGATAACGGTTGGTTTACCTTGCCCTCACCAGACTTACTAATTTAAAATTGGGGCGCATTTGGTAAGTGGCATCTATTGTGCAAGGTTATTTTATGGCTAGGATTGTGACCGAATCGGGGGGGGGTCGTCTCATACCAATTCTCAGAAAGTATTGGTGACTACTTAAACCCCTACTCTGTACACTAAAGCAGCCTTTTAAGTATGGTTTGCGGCCCCACCTGTTAATGGTGGGTTGCAACTTGTCACCGTAAATGTATTATTTAATTCATTACCGGAATTGATTTGGCCAAGTGCAATTGCGCTCTATGGTAACTGTGCTCTCTCTGCTTAGCAGGGGTGTCTCTGCTCATTTTGGTATCTGCGCGAGTGGGAGGGAGACGCCTGTGTGCTTTGCTTTGTTTGATCTTGTTTCTGCAGTTTTATTGAAGATCACTCCGTGACCCACACGCTGCAGCGCTGTCGTTCAGCACCAGATGATGCGCTGTCAGCCACTGATTTGTTATTCTCACCGCTGTCATTAAATGGACTCAAGCTAGCCACAAGTTCTGACTGAGCTCATACAGTGCAAATACAGCGATGAGTTTCTCTCTCATGCAAACTTTGAGAAATGGTGAGGAGCACCCACAGTGTGTTTTATGCGCGAAGTGCTTAGTAATGAGTCTCTCAAAACAAAAATTAAAATGACACATCCTGACCAAACATCCACAGCATGATGGTAAACCCAGGGAGGTCTTTCAGAACAGGGCAGAATGCTTCAGGAAACAGGGCTTCAACAGTGGAAAAATAAGTCTAGCAAGGCACTGTTGTCATTTTATAACAGGTGATGATCAATAGAAATAAGGAGGTACTAACTGACTCTCATAGTAGTCAATTTTAATTTCTCTTTTTAAATAATCCCCTTGTACACAGCTAAGAGCTAGCTAATGTTAGCAAAAAGCAAGTTAGCTACTGTACTTAAAAAAAAAATATTTAACTAGCGAAGTCAGTTAAGAACAAATACTTGTTTTACAATGATGGCCTACCAGAAGGCCTCCTGTGGGGACAGGCTGGGGTTAAATAAATATTGGACAAAACACATAACGATGAGACACAACAACACTACATAAAAAGAGACCTAAGACTACAACAGCATGGCAGCAACACATGATAGCAGCACAAAACATGCTACAAATTTTATTGGGTACAGACAACCGCACAAAGACAAGAAGGGAGAGACAACAATACATCACACGAAGCAGCCACAACTGTCAGTAAGAGTGTCCATGATTGAGTCTTTGAATGAAGAGCTGGAGATAAAACTGTCCAGTTGTTGCAGTTTGTTCCAGTCGCTAACTGCAGCGAACTGAAAAGAGGAGCGACCCAGTGTGTGATTTGGGGCCTTTTAACAGAATGTGACTGGCAGAACAGGTGTTGTATGTGGAGGATGAGGGCTGCAGTAGATATCTCAGATAGGGGGAAGTGAGGCCTAAGAGGGTTTTATAAAATAAGCATCAACCAATGGGTGTTGCGACGGGTATACAGAGATGACCAATTTACAGAAGAGTATAGAGTGCAGTGATGACATCTAATGGCCGAATGGTAAAGGACATCTAGCCACTCACCTTTACCTGTCGATCTATACATTTTGTCTCTGTAATCTAGCATGGGTAGGATGGTTATCTGAATCAGGGTTAGTTTGGCAGCTGGGGTGAAAGAGGAGTGATTATAATAGAAGAAACCAAGTCTAGATTTAACTTTAGCCTGCAGCTTTGATATGTGCTGAGAGAAGGACAGTGTACTGTCTAGCCATACTCTCAAGTACTTGTATGAGGTGACTACCTCAAGCTCTAAACCCTCCAAGGTAGTAATCACACCTGTGGGGAGAGGGACATTCTTCTTACCAAACCACATGACCTTTGTTTTAGAGGTGTTCAGAACTAGGCTAAGGGCAGAGGAAGCTTGTTGGACACTAAGAAAGCTTTGTTTTAGAGTGTTTAACACAATCTGGGGAGGGGCCAGCTGAGTATGACTATGATCTGCATATAAATGGATGAGAGAGCTTCCTACTGCCTGAGCTATGTTGTTGATGTAAATTGAGAAGATCGTGGGGGCTAGGATCGACCCTTGGAGTACTCCCTTGGTGATGTGCAGTGGCTGAGACTGCAGATGTTCTGACTTTATACACTGCACTCTTTGAGAGGTAGTTAGCAAACCAGGCCAAAGACCCTTGTCGTGTCTTTGGCTATGCCGGATTAAGTGATATGACATGCTATTCTATAAAATCATTTATCCATAATTAATATTACCTGATTGAGCTAATCATGTAAATGTGTAAGAATATTTATAGAGCTGTTATCTTCCGAATAAACTCTTAAAGACCTAGTAATATTTTACATCAATAGCAGTCAATATTAATCGTCATCCTAATTCAGTCTCATCTGAAAGTTGTAAATTCTTGGTTATCTGCACGAACCTTGGCTAACAAGTTAAATCAGCAATACAAAATTGGGTTTAATTATTTACTAAATACCTAACTAATCACACAGAATTACACAATTAATCATAACTTGATTACAAATTATGTCATAAATTAAAACGTCCCTAGCGGGCGGAACAGATATGACAGCTGGTTACACAAAAGAAAAGGGCTGGGTTTGAGTGACAGAGCGGGAAGACTGAGGGAGAAGCTGTGCTATCGTAAATACAGTGTCTTATGCATTCTAAATTACAGCCCATTTTGGAAAAGGAAAATGCAATAAATATTTACTCTGAGCTGCGCTTCGGTAGGTTGGTGGTAGATGGAAGGCCGTGTTGCCAAACCAAGTCCTTTGAAGAATGTCTCTGGCGGTCAATTGGATACGTTGTGGTAACGTCTTTGTGTGATAGACGGGATACTCTGTCTGTTCCTTCCTAACCCTCGTTTGCAGCTGCTGTTGCTAACTCAACAGCTAGGAGGTATCACTTCTGTAGTGAATAAGAGTTCAAAGTTCATACCATTCGCAACCAAAGCTCACGCTGATGTTTGCTTCGTTCTGTATTTATTATCTGAACCATTCTGACATCGGACCATTGTCCTCACATCCTCGGAACAGAAGGTTATATTGTCGTCAAGGCTTTATAAAGGAAGGGAGAGGAGGGCGTATTTGAAAAGTTTTATAGCCCATGTCCCTTCACAGGGGCGGGCCACTGATTGAGCAGAGCCCTAACCTTATGAAAACCCAAATCTCACATTTTAGAAGCTAAAATCACATTTCATCCCATCACGAATAATTTCATATTCAAACATTTAAATTGAACAACAATTCCATGTGAATCACAGATAACTCTGTGTAAAAAGGGGGGAAGAGGTATTTATGACTGTCATACCTACCCCAGGCCAACGTCACGACACCCCTCAGAGACACCAATCTTCCTTAGCCCGGCCCACAAAAGGAATGGTCTACCGTATCATAAGCTTTGGCCAAGTCAATAAAAATAGGAGCACAACATTGCTTAGAATCAAGGGCAATAGTGGCATCATTGAGGACCTTTAAGGTTGCAGTGACACATCCATAACCTGAGCGGAAACCAGATTGCATACCAATGTGAATACTATAGACCTCAAGAAAGCCAGTTAGTTGATTGACAAGTTTTTCCAACACTTTTGATAAACAGGGCAAACTAGGAATTGGCCTATAACAGTTAGGATCAGCTTTATCTCACCCTTTAAATAATGAATGCAACGTGGCTGCCTTCTGAGCAATGGGAACCTCCCCAGAGAGGAGAGACAGGATTGGCGATAAGTGCTGCAACCTTAAAGAAAGAAAGAATCTGACCCAGATGTTTTTGGGGATTCAAGTTTAAAACTTCTTCGGGATTGGTGGGTCCCCTGCGGGACGGTTGAGCTAACGTAGGCTAATGCGATTAACATGAGATTGTAAGTAACAAGAACATTTCCCAGGACAGACATATCTGATATTGGCAGAAAGATTAAATTATTTTGAATCTAACTGCACTGTCCAATTTACAGTAGCTAATACAGTGAAATAAGGAGAGTGCACAATTTTGAACATGAAAAGATATGAATAAAAAAATTAGGCACATTTGGGCAGTCTTGATACAACATTTTGAACAGAAATGCAATGGTTCATTGGATCAATCTTAAACTTGCATTTACACTGTTGTCATCTAGTGGCCAAAAATTGCACCTGAGCTGGAATAATACATTATGGCCTTTCTCTTGCATTTCAAAGATGGTGCAAAATAAATACAAAAAAATGGGGTCCTTGTATTATCTTTTACCAGATCTAATGTGTTATAGTCTCCTACATTCCTTTCACGTTTCCACACACTTCAAAGTGTTTCCTTTCAAATGTTACCAAGAATATGCATATCCTTGCTTCAGGGCCTGAGCTACAGGCAGTTTTTCATCTGTATTGTTACTTAGGGTTGTATTATCAAACGGAGTGTGTGTGTGTTCTGTTGTACATCTATGTGATGTGATCAATCTGTTTATTCCAGTTCAGAATGAAAATTATTTAGTGTATTTTAATAGCAACGGTTCCAATCTAGACAGATATGCAAGAGTTTTTAATGGGGAAAATAAACATGAATTTATATGGGTATTTAATTTCATTGTTATTTGTTCTTGTCTATATTGCATTTGTTTTAGGCATACGGGAAATTAAATGTGCTGATAATTACATATAGTTGCATGTTTTCATAAGCTTGGGTCCCAGGTAAACAGAATTTCTAATTTGGTTCCCAGGCTGAAAGTTTAAGAACCCCTACACTAGAAAAACAAGATATTGGAGAGCTCATTTCCTTTCAATGTGATGAGAGTAACTTAGAAAGGTATTTGTTTGGAAGCTCTTGGGTTACTATGTAAATACTGCCTTTAGTGACATTTTGGTATTTAAAACCGAATGCAAAGTGTCTACACCAGTGCTCTTATCGGGATGCTATTTAGATCTGTTTTGAAACTCTGTAGTCACTGTTCTTGTTTTGAGTCCATTTGATTGGCTAGCAAAGTGATCCTCGCTGTAACTTTGCTCCCCCTCCATTCACCTGTAGATGAGGGCCCGGCGCTCCCCACCAAGCAGAACGAGGAGTTCCGTCCGTTCATCAGGAGGTTGCCTGAATTCAAATTCTGGTGAGAGCCCCCAAGGACCACACCATTTCTAGCTTGGCCTTTCACTGAACTGGACTGAGTTACAGGCTTGTGCATCATTTGTGCCCTATTATTTCTGACATCCTACCACAGTGTCCTGTCGGAATATTCCACGAATCTTTGAGTGAATGATTCAATGTCACACAGAAAATACACACAATCTATGGAAAGGGAGAACGCGCATATTAACGTAGTACACTGACATGTACAATACTGTCCAGCCATGTAATGGCTGTTGTGTTCTATGTCCCACTATTCAATAGCCTGGTTCACAAAAGACCTCCTGCACACTGCTGTCCCTTGCAAATTCTCTCCTTTTATTCTATTCACTCACCAAGTAGCCAGCTCACCCACCAATGTGAAGATGTGAAAGTATATTTCCAATAGGACACTGCACTAGGATTGCTCTATGGACTTGTAGCTTTCCAGTGCAAAGCTGTATTGTTGTACATACTTTCCTTACTATCAAGGCCATTTCATTCTCCACCTGAACCTATAACAACAATGCTAATATGTACTGGAGGTAGCACTGACAAGTATGTTGTTGCCCATACTTATTTGGATGGTAGGAAACAGAAATCTCTCGTTCTTAGCTTTGTAGCTTACTTGTGCTTTTTTTACCACTGTCTACAGGAAAGGAACTTGCTATCATTAACGCTGACTTTTTTTGTTGATGTGTACATGTGTTTTTCTTTTATGTCTTCAGGCATTCGGCAACAAAAGGCATCGTCATCGCCATGATTTGCACGTTCTTTGAAGCCTTCAATGTGCCAGTGTTCTGGCCCATACTTGTAATGTACTTCATCATGCTTTTCTGCATCACCATGAAGAGGCAGATCAAGGTATGGGAAACCCAGTGACGCTGCTGCTTACTCTGCATGATATATAGTTGTATCAGGCAATTCAAAGCTAAATGTATCGCAGTCATACAATCCTAATTAATTCCTCTGCTCTTGATATGTATCTGTAGTTAATCATGCTAGTCAATCTTCAAGATGTTTCACTGAGAATTCAGTGAATAAGAACATCATGTGGATGTGGCTCATTTTATTTTTCTTCTCCTACTTTCAGCATATGGTCAAGTACAGATACCTCCCCTTCACACACGGGAAGAGGACTTACAGAGGCAAGGAAGAAACCGGGAAACCTTTTGCTAGTTAAAATCAACCCCCCCATTGAGAATGAAAAGTTATGGAAAAATAGTATATGTGGGTCAAAGGGGTCAGTGATTGTCTGAGGGGAAAAAAGATACAATAAATAGTTTTGATCCAAAATGTTGACAGTATTGGATGGTAGTAGTGCTGAGGATTGATGTAATCACAAGAGAACACGCTGCCTTTGGTTATTATGGGGAGTCATCTCTCAGCCGCGGGATACCGTTGTCTTTGGTCAGTGGATGAAACGCAGTGCCGCCCTTTGCCTTGTAACCCCCTGGGGTAAGTATGAACTCTGCTGGAGGGTGGCGCCACTGGACGGATTGCAGGAGAAATTCCGTTGTGGAATCTTAATGACGCTCCGTTTCTAACTCCTCTGGCTCCAAGCGAAATACAACTACTATTGATTAAAGACATGGTACCTACTCGTTTATAACGTGTACTTGTGGGAGGTCCTTAGGTTTCGAAATAACCTGATTAGATGTACTTTTTATTTAATTGATTTAAATTGATGTGGGTCTATGATCAAGTGTACTTTTGCACTGTCTTGAGACTCACATCAGAAATGTTCCTTTATGTAAAGCAGTTCATTTTTAGTGACTGGTTACCCTCAGTTGAACACCAATTCACTACATACAATACCTATCAGAACTATTCAGAACCATAGTCCAACCATCTGTTGATGGCACAAGCAGTGATTTTAGGTATAGGAGATTGGCTAGATAACAAGTTGGCTAAGAGTGAAAACACTGCATGGCTAGGACAGAGTTGGTGTACTTTCCAGAGAATATCATCATGGAGAATGATGAAATGTCATGTTTTTTTACAACATTATGTACAGAGAGGTTTAAGAAAGCCCCGTTCAAGATGTGTGGCTGCTAAAAAGAAGGAAAAAAAGTGTTATTAATTTGTTACTGTTTTTCCCTCCGTAGCCATAGAATCCCTTTTGTGTTTATTCCCTCTGCTTTCCCGTCATGTCAAACATACGATTTGCTTGTACAGTTGAAGAGAACTGTAACTGTCATTCAGCACTCCTGGATACTAAATGACAGATTAATTTACATCTAGCTATGGGGAAGCAAATCAAGTAGTTCAACTTCAGATTTATGCTTTGCGCCCCCTGTGAATATAATTTTTTGGGTTCAGATTTCTTAAAATGTACATCAGTATGATACTCGTATTCAAATTATTCTTTCCTTACAAAAAAGTTATTCCCTGAAAGACCATATCCTTTGAACAAGCAGTTTAGGTAACTGTTTACAAACTGGGGTATATTCCATTCAAATCTAGTAGTTGATACTCACATTCTGTATTTTTCTTTTGACAAATGTGGTCTAATCATTCCAAACAAAAATATTTTCTCTTTCTCTTCTTTTGCAGAGGACACATGAGAAAAGTGAGATTGAGAGCTTTTAATGTATGAAGGGGGTATGCTGGGGATCTTATGAAAAGTACGCGGTAGTATTTTTGGTAACCAGAGACCATTTTGGAAAACCTTTTGATCAGCAATAGGGAAGGGAAGAGAAAAAAATCCTGTCAAAGTACATAGTGTTTCCAAGGGTTTATATCTATTTTAAAGATTACATTTGTTTTGAGATTTTTTTTCTTCAAACAACTGTTAAACAAGTGTTCCAAGTCATCGTATGTCATTAAAAAAAAAAAAAAACGAGTAAAATTGATTTCTAGATTTATAAACTTTCTCATGAAAGAGATTGCATGTTCTTGGTTGCTCTTGTGCTGCAATTATAAACAAAAAAAGAATTTAGTAAACTTTTAAGTGTAATTTTTTTCACTCCAAATGCTATTAAAGAGACTGTGTCCCTTCAAATTAGGTGTGGCTGTTTCATGTTTTAGGATCTCACTGACATTTGTCTGTTAACTTTAATCCATTCCTGCTTTTAGAAGTAACCATTAGGGCGGTAGGTAGACCAGCGGAGATGGACAGTTCGATTCCCAGGCCAGGCACTGGAAAAATAGGGGGAATTGATCTGGCAACTGGAGGGCTGATGGGTTCACATCTTAAAGACCTTCCCCTACTGTTGGGCCCTTGAACAAGGCCATTAACCCCACAACCTGCTCTCCATATAGGGGAGCTGCTCGTCTCAACTGTATGTGTGATGTCTGTGGGGGAACGATCATCAGCAGCGCCTGAGCAGTTGGTGTGGACACAGGCACTCTGCCTTCATATTTAGTATCTGAAGAAAACAATGATGCAGCATCTCCTAGCCCTGCAGGTAATACACTACCTGAATCATTTTCTTGCCCAGCCTCTGAGTTTAAACTGGTTGGAGAATATATACTGGGAGGACTTTGACGTTCATCATGCCAGCAGCTCAGTTCTTTACAACAGACCGGAGACTGGATTTCTCTCTGAGTACTGTAGCACAACATACCTTTCCACATTCAGGGAACTCACAACTCTAGACCTGGAGAGGCACTGGGTGTGCAGGGTTGTTTTTTTTTTACAGCCCAACGCCCAATTTAATTAAGCAATGCTTGTACTGAATACCAAGGTGACTATTGTAAACTGTTCTGTTAGTGTTGGTTTGGGAATAAAAGCCTGCATACCCAGTTGGAGTTGGAGACCCCTGAGTTAAATAATAACACATTTAAGTGAAATGTCTTTCATAGTACTGTAAATGTATTATAGCGGGGCTATTCTGCTATGTTCTTACAGGGGCCGGATCTGAAAAACGTTATTTACAGGGGTGGCAGACATTTTTTACATGGGATTACTCTTCCTAAAACTGGTATTAAAATTAAATATGGCTAAAAGTTCATTTTAAGTGCTTTAATATTAGCCTAATTCAGTGCATTAAATTGATTAAATAATGGTACACATTTGTACTTACAGTGCATTCGGAAAGTACTCAGACCCCTTAACTTTTTTCACATTTTGTTACGTTACAGCCTTATTCTAAAAATGTATTATATTCTAAAATTGATAAATAAATAATCTTCATCTACACGCAATACCCCATAATGACAGTGAAAACAGGTAGACATTTTTGCACATTTATTAAGAAGAAAAAACTGAAATTCCTTATTTACGTAAGTATTCAGATCCTTTGCTATATCGGCTCTTCCATTCCTCTCAAATATTTTAGAAAAGGCTGTTGCGCAGCAACTCACTGCCTTCCTGAAGACAAACAATGTATACGAAATGCTTCAGTCTGATTTTAGACCCCATCATAGCACTGAGACTGCACTTGTGAAGGTGGTAAATGGCTTTTAATGGCATCAGACCGAGGCTCTGCATCTGTCCTCGTGCTCCTAGACCTTAGTACTGCTTTTGATACCATCGATCACCACATTATTTTGGAGAGATTGGAAACCCAAATTGGTCTACATGGACAAGTTCTGGCCTGGTTTAGAGCTTATTTGTCGGAAGGATATCAGTTTGTCTCTGAATGGTTTGTCCTCTGACAAATTAACTGTAAATTTCAGTGTTCCTCAAGGTTCCGTTTTTGGACCACTATTGTTTTCACTATATATTTTACCTCTTGGGGATGTCATTTGAAAACATAATGTTAACTTTCACTGCTATGCGGATGACACAGCTGTACATTTCAATGAAACATGGTGAGGCCCCAAAATTGCCCTCGCTAGAAGCCTGTGTTTCAGACATAAGGAAGTGGATGTCTGCAAACGTTCTACTTTTAAACTCGGACAAAACAGAGATGCTTGTTCTAGGTCCCAAGAAACAAAGAGATCTTCTGTTGAATACGTGGGTGAACAGGGCCTCCGCAGTTTGTAGAGCCGTAGGGAGACTGGGCAAAGGAAGGAGACGGCAGAACTTAGAAAACCGATCCCAACGACCAGGATCGTGGTGTTACTCGACAGGGGAAGATCCGTCACGAAATCCACCGATAGGTGTGACCACGGTCGTTGTGGAACGGGAAGGGGTTGTAATCTCCCTCTGGGCAGATGTCTAGGTGCCTTGCACTGTGTGCATACCGAACAAACAATTTGAGCTTCTACTTCTAAAAATTCAACTTTCCAGAAACAAGTCTCTCACTGCTGCTGCTTGCTATAGACCTCCCTCTGCCCCCAGCTGTGCCCTCGACACCATATGTGAATTGATTGCCCCCCATCTATCTTCTGAGCTCATGCTACTAGGTGACCTAAACTGGGACATGCTTAACACCACAGCCATTCTACAATCTAAGCTTGATGCCCTCAACCTCACACAAATTATCAATGAACCTACCAGGTACAACCCCAAATCCGTAAACACGGACACCCTCATAGATATCATCCTAACTAACTCGCCCTCCAAATACACCTCTGCTGTTTTCAATCAAGATCTCAGCGATCACTGCCTCATTGCCTGCATCCGTAATGGGTCTGTGACCAAACGACCACCCCTCATCACTGTCAAACTAAAACACTTCTGGGAGCAGGCCTTTCTAATCGACCTGGCCGGGGTATCCAGGAATGACATTGACCTCATCCCGTCAGTAGAGGATGCCTGGTTATTCTTTAAAAGTGCCTTCCTCACCATATTACATAAGCATGCCCCATTCAAAAGAAATTAGAACTAGAAATAGATATAGTGCTTGGTTCACTCCAGACCTGTCTGCCCTTGACCAGCACAAAAACATCCTGTGGCGTTCTGCATTAGCATCGAATATCCCCCGTGATATGCAACTTTTCAGGGAAGTTAGGAACAAATATACACAGGCAGTTAGGAAAACTAAGGCTAGCTTTTTCAAGCAGAAATTTGAATCCTGTTGTTCAAACTCAAAAGAGTTCTGGGACACTGTAAAGTCCATGGAGAATAAGAGCACCTACTCCCAGCTGCCCACTGCTCTGAAACACTGTTACCACCGATAAATCCACTATAATTGAGAATTTCAATAAGTATTTCTCTACGGCTGGCCATGCTTTCCACCTGGCTACCCCTACCCCGGTCAACTGCCCGGCATCCTCCACAGCAACCCGCCCAAGCCCCCACCATTTCTCCTTCATTCAAATCCAGATAGCTGATGTTCTGAAAGAGCTGCAAAATCTGGACCCCTTCAAATCAGCCGGGCTAGACAATCTGGACCCTCTCTTTCAAAAAATTATCTGCCGAAATTGTTGCAACCCCTATTACTAGCTTGTTCAGCCTCTCTTTTGTATCGCCTGAGATTCCCAAAGATTGGAAAGCTGCTGCGGTCGTCCCCCTCTTTAAAGGGGGTGACACTCTAGACCCAATTTGCTACAGACCTATATCTGTCCTACTCTGTATTTCTAAGGTCTTCGAAAGCCAAGTTAACAAACAGATTACCGACCATTTCGAATCCCACCGTACCTGCTCAAGGTCGTAAACGATATCATAACCGCCATCGATAAGAGACATTACTGTGCAGCCGTATTCATCGACCTGGCCAAGGCTTTCGACTGTGTCAATCACCACATTCTTATTGGCAGACTCGACAGCCTAGGTTTCTCAAATGATTGCCTCACCTGGTTTACCAACTACTTCTCTGATAGAGTTCAGTGTGTCAAATCGGAGGGCATGTTGTCCGGACCTCTGGCAGTCTCTATGGGGGTGCCACAGGGTTCAAATCTCGGGCAGACTCTCTTCTCTGTATACATCAATGATGTTGCTCTTGCTGCTGGTGATTCTCTGATCCACCTCTACGCATATAACACCATTCTGTATACTTCTGGCCCTTCTTTGGACACTGTGTTAACTAACCTCCAGACAAGCTTCAATGCCATACAACTCTCCTTCCGTGGCTTCCAACTGCTCTTAAATGCAAGTAAAACTAAATGCATGCTACTCAATCGATCACTGCCCGCATCTGCCCGCCCATCCAGCATCACTACTCTGGACGGCTCTGACTTAGAATACGTGGACAACTACAAATACCTAGGTGTCTGGTTAGACTGTGAACTCTCATTCCAGACTCACATTAAGCATCTCCAATCCAAAATTAAATCTAGAATCGGCTTCCTATATCACAACAAAGCATCCTTCACTCATGCTGCCAAACATACCCTCGTAAAACTGACCATCCTTCCGATCCTCGACTTCGGCGATGTCATCTATAAAATAGCCTCCAACACTCTACTCAACAAACTGGATGCAGTCTATCACAGTGCCATCCGTTTTGTCACCAAAGCCCCATATACTACCCACCACTGCGACCTGTACGCTCTCATTGGTTGGCCCTCGCTTCATACTCATCCCCAAACCCACTGGCTACAGGTTATCTACAAGTCTCTGCTAGGTAAAGCCCCGCCTTATCTCAGCTCACTGGTCACCATAGCAGCACCCATTCGTAGCACGCGCTCCAGCAGGTATAGCTCACTGGTCACCCCCAAAGCCAATTCCTCTTTGGTCACTTTTCCTTCCAGTTCTCTGCTGCCAATGACTGGAACAAACTGCAAAAATCACTGAAGCTGGAGACTCATATCTCCCTCACTAGCTTTAAGCACCAGCTGTCAGAGCAGCTCACAGATCACTGCACTTGTACATAGATGGGCTGTTTACAGATGGGCTATCTACCTCATCCCCATACTGTATTTATTTATTTATCTCACTCCTTTGCACCCCAGTATCTCTACCTGCACATTCATCTTCTGCACATCTTCCATTCCAGTGTTTAATTGCTATATTGTAATTACTTTGCCACCATGGCTTATTTATTGCCTTAACTCCCTTATCTTACCTAATTTGCACTCACTATATATAGACTTCTGGTTTTCTTTTTCTACTTTATTATTGACTGTATGTTTTGTTAATTCCATGTGTAACTCTGTGTTATTGTATGTATCGAATTGCTATGCTTTATCATGGCCAGGTCGCAGTTGCAAATGAGAACTTGTTCTCAACTAGCTTACCTGGCTAAATAAAGGTGAAATAAATGTTTTAAAAATATAAAAAAATAGCTAAGAACGCTAGGCAACTAGTGTGGCCTGAAATGTATCACAATTTACTCTACTTCAGGCAAGCAAAATCTAGAGACTTCCTTAGATTTCGTGCACCAGCTGTTGTTTACAAATATGCACAGACTCCCCCCCTCGTCTTACCGGAGTGTGCTGTTCTATCCTGCCGGTGTTGTTGTGGGGGTGCTTTGCTGCAGGAGGGTCTGGTGCACTTCACAAAATAGATGGCATGATGAGGATGGACAATTATGTGAATATATTGAAGCAACATCTCAAGACATCAGTCAGGAAGTTAAAGCTTAGTCTTCCAAATTGACAATGACCTGAAGCATATTTCCAAAATTGTGGCAAAATGGCTTAATTAAGGACAACGAAGTCAAAGTATTGGAGTGGCCATCCACAAAGCACTCACCTCAATCCTATAGAAAATGTGTGGGCAGAACTGAAAAAGCGTGTGCGAGCAAAGAGGCCTACAAACCTGACTCAGTTACACCAGCTCTGTCAGGAGGAATGGGCCAACATTCACCCAACTTATAGTGAGAACCTTGTGGAAGGCTACCTGAAATGTTTGACCCAAGTTAAACAATTTCAAGGCAATGCCACCAAATACCAATTGAGTGTATGTAAACTGTGGAATGTTGCCCCACTCCACTTTAATGGCTGTGCGATGTTGCTAGATATTGGCGGGATCTGGAGCATGCTGTCGTACACAGGTCGAACCAGAGCATCCCAAACATGCTCAATATGTGAAATGTCTGGTGAGTATGCAGGTCATGGAAGAACTGGGATATTTTCAGTTTCCTGGAATAGGGTACAGATCCTTGCAACATGGGGCTGTGCAGTATCATGCTGAAACATGAGGTGATGGTGGTGGATGAATGGCACGATAATGGATTCAGGATCTCGTCACGGTATCACTGCATTCAAATTGCCATCAATAAAATGCCATTGTGTTCGTTGTCTGTAGCTGATGCCTGCTGTGGTATCCCAGTAGGTCTACCCCTGGGGATGGTAATAGAGGGGAGGTATGTGAGGCGACGTTGGCTCCCTCTGCTGTGAATAAGTGAGCAGGGCACCCCGACACAGACAGCTCCCAGTTGAGGTAATTAGAGGAAAGTGCCAACTGGCCGTGGAGGCCAAATAAAAGGAGCACGGTGGCACACCGTGAGAGAGAACGAGGAGAGACCGACACCAAGCAAAAAGAGAGAAGGACCGAGCCTCAGTGATTTTCTTTGTTTATTTTCTGTCTTAGTAAAGTTGTTTTTGCGGACTAAAGCCTCCCTGTCTCTGTGTCAATCTCTGCACGCTCAACCCAACACTCCACGGTTTACCACACTGCCCATACCATAGCCTCACCACCATCATGGGGCACTCTGTTCACAATGTTGGCATCAGCAAACTGCTTGCCCACATGACGCCATACATGTTGTCTGCCATCTGCCCAGTATAGTTGAAACCGTGATTCATCCGTGAAGAGCACACTTCTCCAGAATGTAAGTGGCAATTGAAGGTGAGCATTTGCCCACTGAAGTCGGTTACTACGCCGATCTGCAGTCAGGTAAATGAGCTCTCTTGAGACTGTTTGTGACAGTTTGTGCAGAATTTCTCCAATTGTGTAAAGCCACAGCTTTATCAGCTGTCCAGGTGGCTGGTCTCAGACCATCCCATAGGTGAAGAAACCGGATGTGGAGGTCATGGTCTGGAGTGGTTACACGATCATTACACAGGTGCACCTTGTGCTGGGGAAAATAAAAGGCCAATCTAAAATATGCTCAGATGTGTCATGTTTTGAGGGAGCATGCAATTGGCATGCTGACTGCAGGAATGTCTACCAGAGCTGTTGACAGATAATTTAATACACGTTTCTCTACCATAAGCCACATCCAATGTCCTTTTAGTGTATTTGGCAGTATCTCCAACTGGCCTCAAAACCGCAGACCACGTGTAGGGCATTGTTAGTGAGCGGTTTGCTGATGTCAATGTTGTGAACAGAGTGCCCCATGGTGGCGGTGGGGTCATGGTATGGGGAGGCATATACTACAGACAACCAACTTAGAAATTTAGAAGGAAGGGAAGCGCTGCTAACGTACACCATAGTAGGTTTTTGTAGACAGAAGGTGCTCTTTGGTAAAAGCGGTAAGTTGGTCATCAAAAAGAAAGGAGGACCAAGGCACTCTTCATTTAATTAATTAAAATGCCTTCATGACATGTTCAATGGAAAAAAAAATGTTAAATACTCATCCGGGTTTCGGCTGCAGAACCATCAAAATGCAAATCAGGGCTAGAAGCAACAGACCCCCTAGAAAAGTAGTTCCAGTCTTGAATATGACTGGGAAAAGTGGTAAGAATAAGAGAGCCATCTAGTTTATAATACACTAGATCACAGAAAACATGGACCACAGCAGTCTAAACACAGCTGAGGGCAATAAAGTGAGTGTAAAGTGTCCACTAGATATAATACAATAAAGTGTCCACTAGATGTCAGCAAAGGGACCTCTCACGACCCTACAGGTAAGGTGAGAAATCCGTATCTCCATTTAAACCAGGGTACTTACTGGCCTGTAGTTTGTAAATCCCAAGACTTTCCATTTGGTTTAGCTGTTTAAGATGGTCCATTTTTCTAACTGAGGACAACGAACACAGCTTCATTTTATCGATGGCAATTGAATGCATTGTGACGAGATCCTGAGGCACATTGTCGTGCCATTCATCCGCTGCCATCACTTCTAGTTTCAGCACGGCCTCATGTTGCAAGGATCTGTACACCCTAGCCACTGTTTTGCAACAAATGCCTGCACACCCAGTAGCTCTACAGGAGGAGGGTTGGCCACACCAGCCCTAATACCCTAAAAGGTGACCAAAATGCCCTAATGTAAGCTATTACCGTGGGAATGAGATTCATCGTGAACAAGGGAGCAACAGTCACAGATTCCGTGCTTCCAAATGGACCGGCCACAGCTACTACTTTTGACAGATACTCATTGATGCCCCTCGAAATTGAATAGATCAATTTCAAGATTGCCTGAAGCTTGAAGACGTCTGAGCTGTGGTTGAGTATCTCGTAACCAAGCAATACATTTGGCAGGAGGAGGCTTGAGTTATTGATCTCTTGCACAGCAAACCTCATCACCTGAAACATCTGATAACTTGACAGGGTAAAAAACTGTCTGTGGAAAGAGGTATACAGCAATTTAGTAGATGTTTCCTGGTATGACTACTGGCATATGCAATTTTAAATGTTTCATCACTTAACACTGCAGTTTGTTTCAACTTATTTGTCCACTTACTTTGTTAAAGGGGAAGTTCAGTATTTTATATGCTATGAGGTGGTTCATCACTCTGGTAGTAGTCTATGGGGCAGGAGTAACTGTAATCCAATGTTCTGTACTTTAAACAGCCACTACAACTTGAGCAAACTTTAACCACTGCTAATAATCAGTGTCAGGGATAGGGACCCAATGCAATCAACTCAAGTATTTGTTTAATGTTACTAAAGGGCTTGATTCAATCCGTAGCGCTGAAGATCCTCCGTGTAGCGTAATTGAAATGTAAAGGTAATTTCCGATTAAGCCAACATATGCAGCTTTTAACATGAATGCAGAGAACGCGGGAACATTGCCTTTACATTTCAATCGTGCAACAGCACTACAGCACTACAGCACTACAGCACTACAGCACTACAGCACAACAGCACAACAGCACAACAGCACAACAGCACTACAGCACTACAGCACTACAGCACTACAGAGTTGAACTTAAGCCCTTAACCCTGTGAGAACCAATGTTGCAAAAATACGTTTCCTAAATTGCATCCTGTACAGGTACTGAACAACAACAAAAAACGCTCTCAAGAGAACAGCCTATGTGAGCTTACAGAGGGGATAGTTGCTTTTCTCTGCCACAAGAAAGCCAACACGTATCTAGCAAAAATGCTTGATGAGGAGTTCGTTTTAGATGTTCGTTTTTTCAAATCAATTGAATGAAGATAATTTGGGACTAAAGAGGAGGGATAAAGGACAAACATAATGCTCAATTTCCTTACACTGCTCAACTACAGTTTCAAGAAAAAGTATGTGAGCCCTTTGGATTTACCTGGATTTCTGCATAGTTTTGACATACAATTTGATCTGATCTTCATCTAAGTCACAACAATAGACAGTGTGCTTAAACTAATAACACAAATTATTGTATTTTTCTTGTCTATACTGAATACATCATTTAAACATTCACAGTGTAGGTTGGGAAAAGTATGTGAACCCCTAGGCTAATGACTTCTCCAAAACCTAATTGGTGTCAGGAGTCAACTAACCTGGAGTCGAATCAATGAGACGAGATTGAAGATGTTGGTTAGAGCTTCCCTGCCCCATAAAATAACACTCACAACATTTGAGTTTGTTATTCACAAGAAGCATTGCCTGATGTGAACCATGCCTCGAGAATTGTTGCCTTGCGTAATGCTGGAAAGGGTTACCAAAGTATCTCTAAAAGCCAGTCCAGGGGTAAGACAAATTGTCTATAAATGGAGAAATGTCAGCACTGTTGCTACTCTTCCCTAGGAGTGGCCGTCCTGCAAAGACGATTGCAGCACAGCGCAGAATGCGCAATGAGGTTAAGAAGAATCCTAGTGTTTCAGCTAAAGACTTACAGAAATCTCTGGAAGATGCCAACATCTCTGTTAACGAGTCTACGATACGTAAAACACTGTCCATAAAAAACATTGCTGCACGTCTGAAGTTTGCAAAAGAGCACCTACTGGCAAAATATTCACAGCACACCAACATCAAAACTTCATCCCAACTGTAAACTATGGTGGAGGGAGCATCATGGTTTGGGGCTGCCTCAGGGAATGGACAGCTTGCTATCATCAAAGGAAAAATGAATTCCCAAGTTTATCAAGACATTTTGTAAGAATGTAAGGCTATCTGTCCGCCAATTGAAGGTCAACAGAAGTTAGGTGATTCAACAGGACAACAACCCAAAAGATGGAAGGAAATCAACAACAGAATGGCTTGAACAGAAGAAAATAAACCTTCTGGAGAGGCCCAGCCAGTCCTGACCTCAGCCCGATTGAGATGCTGTGGCATGACCTCAAGAGAGCGGTCCACACCAGACATCCCAGGAAAATTGTGGAACTGAAACAGTTTTGTAAAGAGGAATTGTCACGTAGAGTAGGCCAGATGGCTGAACTGGATAACCTAACCTCTATAAAAATAAAAAGATGGCGGAACCGCAAAAGTTCTTCTGTGCAAAGGTGTTTATTTACAAGTGATTCCGGAACAGAAAATAACAGTACTGCCATCAACGTCTACCTTATGGGACAGCTTAACAACAATGCTGCCCCATCCACAGCTCAATCCAAAAAATCCCCCTTAGAGACTGGAGAGAGGCTCCTTTTGTAGGGCTAGCCCATCCCCTCAGAACAATTAACCCTAATTAATTAATCAATTAACAATACAAACCTACATTTTCCATGAACTAAACATACTAAAGGATATACATTGCAACACGGTTTTAAACAATATCACAACATAACATTTACAACATTACATCATTACTGACAATATCTTTCAATATGCCCATATGCATTAATGAGCCATTTGGGACAGGCACTATAAAGCCAACCCAATTCCCTTAGCTCGGGTCCTTTTCCAGCATACCCAGAAGCTACAGAGATGGAGAGAGAGGAACAGAACAAACAAACAATGCGCTCATCCACAACATTGATAAGTATAATAATTATTGTATCTCTCAAATATGAACATTGACAAGTGTGAAATGCATGCACCAAGACAGAAGTTAAATTGTGTGTCGACCCACATTGTTAACTTATGGTATAATGGCGCAGGGAGGAGTGATGAATATGTGTGTGCGTTAAAGAACCAAATGCTGCCCGCGGCCAGTGACGGACTTCTACGTCACACAGAAAATAACAGTACTGCCATCAACGTCTACCTTATGGGGCAGCATTGTTGTTAAGCTGTCCCATAAGGTAGACGTTGATGGCAGTACTGTTATTTTCTGTTCCGGAATCACTTGTAAATAAACACCTTTGCACAGAAGAACTTTTGCGGTTCCGCCATCTTTTTATTTTTATAGAGGTTAGGTTATCCAGTTCAGCCATCTGGCCTACTCTACGTGACATATGGTGGCAGTGGTGGGATGGCGTACCGCAAATCAGTGAATTCCAACAAGAGAGGTAAAGGAATGCGTACAGGATTGCGTTCTCAGCAACAGCATCAACTGTCAGAAAAGGTACCTGAAGTTGAACCGGGGTGGAATACCATGGAATCGTCTGGTGAAGAAGAGGTCAAGTATGAGAAACTAGGAGCCCGACCGCGGGGCCAAAGACAACCAGAACTGGGTGAGCTGCTGACTGAAGGAGCAGTTGGGGGACCAGAACCACACCCAACCATGGTAACCCTTTTTCAGCAACTTTTCACCTGCCTTGAGAGGAGGGACGAAGACCTCAAGCAGGAGTTACGTGGCCTACGCCAATCTATCCTCACAGCTCCCCACCAGGCGGAACTCATCAGTGAGAGCCCAAGATTGGGTCTTCCAACATCAGGACGACAAAGGCTCGATGCAGCAGGGACTTCAACTCCACAGCAGGCACCCCAAGCAGTAATGAGGCCAGCACCAGGAGACCAGTCCAGCAGTGTTAACGTCCATCTTCCAGCATTCCTGAGGAAGGAGCCAAAGATGCCCTCATACCAGCAGGGGAGGACATTGAAAACTACCTGCTGAGGTTTGAGCGCATGGCTAAGACGTGGCAGTGGCCTGAGGTAGAGAGGGCCTGCAGGCTTGTCCCATTGCTCACGGGCAAGGCCTTAGAGGCTTACACAGCAATGGATGAGGGGCTGGCCAATGTCTACAAGGGCTTGAAGGAAGCGCTGCTGGTGAAGTTTGACATCTCACCGGAAACCTACCGTCAACGCTTCAGAGCTGCATCAACGCCATCGGGTGAGTCGCCGACAGAGACGTACCACCGCCTCAAGGGTCTCTACCGACGATGGGTTCGACCGGGGGAGAAGACACAGGACGAAATCGGGGAGGTCATCATCCTCGAACAACTTCTACAAGTTCTACCACACGACATTCGAACCTGGGTCCGAGAGCACGAGCCCAAGGACGGGCTTATGGCGGCCAAGCTTGCACTGCAGTATCTTAATGCACGTAAAGGGGGCCCACCACAACCTGCAGCACCCGCTCCAAGGAGTCTCAGAGACACAAAGGACATCAAAAACGCCAGAGATGGTGGAGGTAACTCTGGGGGTTATGTGTCTGGGAGGGAGGTAAGGGATCATGCAGTTCGCTCTGATGGGAGGGGTCTGACCTGTTTTTACTGCCGGCAGCAGGGGCACAAAGCTTCGAGGTGTCCGCTACGTAAATCCAAGCTCTCAGGTTACTGTTATGTACCCAGAGAGGGGGATGGTGTTCAGAATAGACAGACTCGGGAAGGGTCATGCTTGGTACCTGTAAAAGTGAATGGTAAAAGTCTTACTGCAATGATTGACACCGGCAGTTCCCTGTCATTGATCAGAAAAGGTAATGTACCTGTTAATGACATTGATTATGGTCATCAGACACTGATCCAATGTGTCCATGGTGACCAGTCACAGCAGCCCACAGCTGAGCTCACAGTTGAGATTCAGGGTCAGAAATACCTCCTCAAAGTTGGGGTAATGGAGAAGCTACCTTTTGAGATGATTTTGGGGAGGGATGTGCCTGTACTCTCTGATCTGTTGGGAAGTGTGGGGGTCAGCTATATGAGCAGTCAGTTTGCCAGTCTGATGTTCAGATGGCATGTTCAGTTGTCACTCGTGCCCAGGCCAAAGCTGGTTTACAACCTCTGCCTGACTTGTGTGATAGTCTGTGCGAGGGGGGAACCAAAGGGCCCAGAAAGTCACGACGCCAGCAGCGTCTTAAGAAGTATGTGGGAACCCCTGTACCTGTTGCTGATGTGTCTGGGTTAGAGGTGCAATGGGATGTTCCACAAAATTTTGCTACTCTGCAGAAGTCTGACGCAACCTTGAAATGTTTGTTTGACAAGGCCTTAGCTGGGGACAGTCAATCTTTATGTGGGGGATTTACACAGTAGACAACCACATACTCTACCTTGGGTCAGAGGCAGATAGCAGGAAGTTGGTGGTGCCATCTACCTGTAGACCACTTGTTCTCAACCTTGCACATACAGTTCCATGGGCAGGCCATCTAGGGCAACATAAGACCTATCTTAGGCTAGGCTCCCGTTTCTTTTGGCCCTCCATGTATACTGATGTACAAAAATACTGCAAATCATGCCCCACGTGCCAGAAAACCAGTGCTGTCCGTAGGTCTGAACGGGCTCCTCTATGTTCACTGCCAGTTATCTCTACCCCATTCAAGAGAATTGCAATGGACATTGTTGGACCCTTGGAGAAGAGTAGTGCAGGTTACAAGTATATATTGGTGATCTGTGACTATGCCACCCGGTTCCCAGAAGCCTTCCCACTCCGTTCCATAACCACTCCAAAGATAATCAGTGCTCTTGTTCAGCTCTTCTCTCGTGTAGGAATCCCAGATGAAATCCTGACGGACCAAGGGACAAACTTCACCTCGCGACTGATGGTTCAACTCCACCGACAGCTGGGCATTAAAGGCTTGAGGACTACTCCCTACCATCCCCAAACGGATGGGCTCGTGGAGAGATTCAATCAAACGCTCAAGAACATGCTGAGGAAGTTTGTGGCTGACACTGGTAAAGACTGGGATAAGTGGTTACCCTTTCTGCTTTTTGCTTACAGGGAGGTGCCTCAGGCATCGACAGGTTTCTCGCCATTCGAACTCCTCTATGGATGGCCAGTGCAAGGACCACTGGACCTGCTGAAGAAGTGCTGGGAAGGTTCCCCAGTAGCTACCTCAGGACAGGGGATTGTCCAGTATGTCCTCCAGATGCGAGACAGGTTGGAACGGTACCGAGAGGAAGCTAGAGCAAACCTTCAGCAAGCCCAGAAGGCCCAGAAAGAGAGGCTATGACCAGCACGCTCGCCACAGAGAGTTTGAGCCAGGACAGAAAGTCCTGCTCCTCCTTCCCTCGTCTACCAGCAAGCTCCTTGCGCAATGGCAAGGACCGTACCTAATCGGGAGGAAGATGGGCCCAGTGACCTACGAGGTGCTGCACCCGGACAAGGGTAAGAAGAAGCAAACCTACCATGTGAACCTTCTCAAGGCCTGGGAGGAGAAAGAGGAACTCTCCAAAGGAAAGTCCTTTCTGGTCCGCAGAGTAGAAGAGGATGAGTCGGATGGAGTCACAGAGGCATGGAAAGAACAAGCAGAAGTCATACTGGCTCACCTGGAAGAAGACAAGCAAGATGAGCTGAAGCAGCTGTTTGGCAAGTATCCGGCCCTCTTCAGTCAGAGACCAGGAAGAACCAAAGTCCTGGAACACGTCATTCGTTTGAAACCTGGCCAGAACCCTGTCCGCCAGCATCCTTACCGTGTGCCTGAGAGGCTGGTGGTAGCCCTCAAGGAAGAGGTCCACACCATGATAGAGATGGATGTTGTCGAGCCATCTTCAAGTGAATGGAGCAGCCCTATTGTCATTGTCCCAAAGAAGGATGGCTCTTTGCGCGTCTGCATGGACTTCCGTAAGGTGAATGCCATCTCCCAGTTTGATGCCTATCCCATGCCCCGCATTGACGACTTACTGGAGAGAATAGGTAGAGCTCATTACATCACCACATTGGATCTCTGCAAAGGGTACTGGCAGGTGCCCCTGGATGAACAATCCAAGGCCTACACTGCATTCCGGACGCCAATGGGCCTGTTCCAGTTCAAGGTCATGCCGTTTGGCCTTCATGGGGCCCCTGCGACTTTCCAGAGGCTGATGGACAAGGTCCTCCAGGACTGTGACGATTACTGTGCTGCTTACTTGGACGACGTGGTGATCTACAGCCACTCCTGGGAGGAGCACATACAGCATCTTAGCAGCGTCCTGGGGAAGATCCATGAAGCAGGCCTCACGCTTAACCTCCTGAAGTGTGAGTGGGCGAAACAGGAGACAAAGTACCTGGGTTACCAGCTGGGTAAGGGTGAAGTTCGGCCTCAGGTGGAGAAAGTGGAGTCCATCAGGAATAGCCCTCAACCCAGAACCAAGACACAGGTGAAGTCCTTCCTAGGTCTGGCAGGGTGGTACCGGAGATTCATTCCACAGTTTTCGACCATCGCTGTCCCTCTGACCAACCTCACTTCGAAGGGGGCCAGCAACCCTGTGAAGTGGACTGAGGAGTGTGAGGAAGCCTTCATGACACTGAAAAAATGACTGTGCTCATTCCCTGTTCTCCAGACCCCTGATTTTAAGAAGAGATTTCTCGTGCAGGTGGACGCTTCGGCTGTAGGAATTGGAGCTGTACTGGCCCAAGGGGAGCCAAGAGAAGAGCTTCCTGTGCTGTACCTGAGTCGGAAGCTGTTGCCCAGGGAAACCAGGTATTCTACAATCGAAAAGGAGTGCCTGGCTATAAAGTGGGCCCTAGATAGCCTCCGTTACTACCTTCTTGGGAGGGAATTTGACCTGCACACGGACCACAGAGCACTGACCTGGATCCAGACCATGAAGGACTGGAATTCTCGTGTGACCAGGTGGTATCTGGAGCTCCAGCCCTTCAGGTTCTGTGTCCGTCACAAGGCAGGAAAAGAGAACGTTACTGCGGACTACCTATCAAGGCTCCCGAACATGGTCGCTTCAGGAGAGGAGGAAGGTAATGTGACGTAGAAGTCCGTCACTGGCCGCGGGCAGCATTTGGTTCTTTAACGCACACACATATTCATCACTCCTCCCTGCGCCATTATACCATAAGTTAACAATGTGGGTCGACACACAATTTAACTTATGGTATAATGGCGCAGGGAGGAGTGATGAATATGTGTGTGCGTTAAAGAACCAAATGCTGCCCGCGGCCAGTGACGGACTTCTACGTCACAGGAATGGTCCAAAATTCCTCCTGACCATTGTATAGCTCTGATCTGCAACTACAGAACTATGCTGCCAAAAGAGGGTCAACCAGTTAGTAAATCCAAGTGTTCACATACTTTTTCCACCCTGCACTGTGAATGTTTACACGGCGTGTTCAACAAAGACATGAAAAATTATAATTGTTTGTGTTATTAGTTTTAAGCAGACTGTCTATGTCTATTGTTGTGACCTAGATGAAGATCAGATCAAATTTCATGACCAATTTATGCAGAAATCCCCGTAATTCTAACGGGTTCACATACTTTTTCTTGCCACTGTATATTCAGTCATAAGCAAAGTTCACTCCCATGATGTCTGAGTTTTTAGATAAACTGAAACCTAACTTTGCAATGAGATATGTCATGCATAAAATGTTTGTTTCCTGATGTAGGTCAACTGTGTAATACAGTGCATTCGGAAAGTATTCAGACCCCTTTTTCCACATTTTGTTATGTTACAGCCGTGCTATAAAATATATATATTTTTTTAATCTACACACAATATCCCATAATGACAAAGCGAATACAGGTTTTTAGAAATGTAGGCAAATTTATGAAAAATAACTGAATTTACCTAAGTATTCAAACCCTTTACTCAGTATTTTGTTGAAGCACCTTTGGCAGCAATTACAGCCTCAAGTCTTCTTGGGTATGACGCTACAAGCTTGGTACACCTGTATTTGGGGAGTTTCTCCCATCCCTCTCAAGCTCTGTCAGGTTGGATGGGGAGCGTCGCTGCACAGCTATTTTCAGGAGTCTCCAGAGATGTTTGATCGGCTTCAAGCCCGGGCTTTGGCTGGGCCACTCAAGAACATTCAGAGACTCGAAGCCAGTCCTGCACTGCATTGGCTGTGTGCTCAGGGTCATTGTCCTGTTGGAAGGTGAAACTTCGCCCAGTCGGAGGTCCTGAGCTCCCTGGAACACGTTTTCATTAAGGATCTCTCTGTACTTTGCTCCGATCCTCTTTTCCTCGATTCTGAGTAGTCTCCCAGTCCCTGCCGCTGAAAAACATCCCCACAGCATGATGCTGCCACCACCTTGCTTCATCGTAGGGATGGTGCCAGGTTTCCTCCAGATGTGACGCTTGGCATTCAGGCCAAAGAGTTGGATCTTGTTTCTCATGGTCTGAGAGTCCTTTAGGTGCCTTTTGGCAAACTCCAAGCTGGCTGAGGAGTGGCCTCCATCTGGCCATTGTACCATAAAGGTAGTGCTGCGGCCCATCTCCACAGAAGAACTCTGGAGCTCTGTCAGAGTGACCATCGGGCCTTTGGTCACCTCCTTGACCAAGGACCTTCTCCCTTGATTGCTCAGTTTGGCCAGGTGGACAGCTCTTGGAAGAGTCTTGGTGGTTCCAAACTTCTTCATTTAAGAATGATGGAGGCCACTGACTTATTGGGGACCTTCAATGCTGCAGACACTTGTTGGTACCCTTCCCCAGATATGTGCCTCGAAACTATCCTGTGTCGGAGCTCTACAGACAATTCTTTCGACCTCATGGCTTGGTTTTTGCTCTGACATGTACTGTCAACTGTGGGACCTTATATAGACAGGTGTGTGCCTTACCAATTCATGTCCAATCAATTGAATTTACCCCAGGTGGACTCCAATGAAGTTGTAGAAACATCTCATGGATGGTCAATGGAAACAGGATGTATATGAGCTCAATTTCAAATCTAATAGAAAAAGGTCTGAATACTGTTATCTATTTTATATACATTTTGTCATTATGGGGTATTGTGCGTAGATTGATGAGGATTTTTATTTATTTAATCAATTTTAGAATAAGGCTGTAATGTAACAAAATGTGGAAAAGGGGAAGGGGTCTGAATACTTTCCAAATGCACTGTACCTGTAACTTTCATTATGTACATGTCACATTCACTCCACGCCGAGTTAGCTTTTCCAAAGTGTCTAAGGGACGGCATGATAGAGATTCATCTTACACAACCACGTAGAACATTTGTGAGGCAATCTCTTTGTTTGTCAGTATAGGATATGTTAATGGTAGGCAGGCCACAATACAATGTCAGAGGGTTTCCTTAATGAATAACATCTTGCATATTTCCTGAAAACATTCCCACTCTTCTTTGTTAATTGTAACCAAAAATCTAGCAAATGATCATCCATCAAAGAGACTTGTCATAACCACAACAAAAATGAACATGGGCAGTTTTGGCATTTACTTCTCATCTCTTTTCAAATGTCTCCAAAAGTGATTTGAAAGACATGCACCCACGAGATAACATCTTGTACAATATCTGAAATGAAAAATACCCATTTCAAAAGGACATCATTGAATCTAAAACTAAAGAGTGGAATATGAAGGAGGTGTTAGTATGGGTGTAGTAAAAACCAATGTGTCTCCCAGGAATTGCACAGCCTCTTTCAAAGTTGCTATGTTGTCTAGCCTATCAGGTTCTAAAGCAAAGGTAGGCAAGTCATGATGTGTACAAAGCCAATAATATCAAAGTCCTAGCTTTGGGATTATAGGGTGGTTGAATAAAAACAACAATTATTTAGGATATACCCGTATGAAATCTTTCAACCACCCCAATGTCATGGCTGTGTAATAATAATAATATTAACTTTCTTCACTTCTATTAGAGTGAAATGTGAAATATCCTGAGGGCGATGCAGAAGGTGAGTTTATAAAACTATTTGTGTTCCTTTATTCTCTCCCGTAGTCAGGTGTTTGTGGGCCCCCCAGCCGGGCCCTGGCCTGTGGGCTCCTGTCCTGCTAGGCCTGTGAGATGAGTGCTCCCCAGTCCGTAAGGGGGGACCAGTTCGCCTTGGCGCTTCCTTTCCCGCTGGTGTTTATGGAGAGAACCTTTACCTGAACGGCACATCCCAGAGCTTTCCCCACCACCACTGCCCATCCTGTGCGAGCCGTCCAGCGGCCCTACCCGGCTACAGCTCCTGCCATGCTCCGAGAGGCAGCGCAGGGCCTGGGGCTCATGCTCAAAGTCGGTGAGTGGGAAATGCGAGGACAAGATGATGTGCGGCTCAGAGACGTCAGGGATTAGGGAGATGGTGGAGGTGCGGCGAGGGCTCTTCATGGGCTGGGCAGCGGGGTCTCGTCAATAAAGTTGATGACCTCGTCGCTGCTGAATCAACACAAATCCTCCTCCTCGTAGTGTTCTCCGCCACTCCCACGAGGCAGCTGGGAGTCAAATAGGAGTCGAAGAGGAGCATTTCACAGCTCTTACAACTGACTTGCTTTGAGTCTGGAGTCCAAATAGGAGTCAAATAGGAGCATTTCACAGCTCTACAAGTGACTTGCTTTGAGTCTGGAGTCCAAATAGGAGTCAAAGAGGAGCATTTCACAGCTCCACAACTGACTTGCTTTAAGTGTGGAGTCAATAGGGCTCAATAGGAGTCAAATAGGAGCAATTCACAGCTCTACAACTGACTTGCTTTGAGTCTGGAGTCCAAATAGGAGTCAAAGAGGAGCATGTCACAGCTCTACAACTGACTTGCTTTGAGTCTGGAGTCAAAAAAGACTCAATAGGAGTCAAAAAGGACTCAATAGGAGTCTAAAAGGACTCAATAGGAGTCAAAAAGGAGTCAATAGTCAAAAGGTTGAAGTAGCATGAGCAACTATTTTGCACATATTTGCATTGTTTTAGCAGAGTTGTTCAGTCAATGATATTGGAAGTCAGCATCAGCCTCATACTACTGTAAAACTTGAATGAATCGCTGAGTCTCAAATAGTCGCTTTTAATAGCTGGGCAACGGAACACATTTCAGCAAATAAACGCCTGTTACAAATAAACGCCAGGTCCAAATGAACTTTTTACGAGGTTACCATGAATTGTTTACAAGGTTTAATTTGTTACACTAAATCATTCACGAAAAAATTATGGAAATCATTTTTTTTTTAGGCAGTAAGAAACTGCTAGCCATTGGCTGCTAAAAACAGAGAACTGCTAGCTATAGCTGGCAAGCACAAAAACAGTCTACAACTTCGGGAGTACAGACCCCCAGAAATCGGCAAAAGTAGTGGCAAAGGTAAGAACTGACGAAAATGCTGGAGAATAATGGTTCTGTCAAGGAAGTATTTTTTTCCCGAAATAGAGGCACACTAAGACAAAATATATGTAAATGAGCTAAATCTACATTATTCCTCAGAAGCCTGTCTCTAATAAGCGCCTGTTGTGTTCAGTCATTTAAGCCTGGGCTATTAATTGAAGTTTTACAGTATTCTGGTATATATATGTTTAACTTGTGATACTATTATTAAGAGGTTGCAGGTCTGAGGAAGACCCACCTATAAATATTTGAGAGACTTATCTAATGAAGGTGAAAACTTGTAACGCTCGTCGTGGGTGGAAGAAGAGGAGGACCAATGCGCAGCGTGGTAAGTGTCCATATTGTTTTAATAAGAATACTGAACACTGAACAAAAACAATAAAAAGACAAAACGAACAGTCCTGAACGGTGAAGCAAAACACAGAACAGAAAAGAATCACCCACACCACACAGGTGGGAAAAGGCTGCCTAAGTATGGTTCTCAATCAGAGACAACGAACGACACCTGCCTCTGATTGAGAACCATACCAGGCCAAACACAGGTGGGAAAAGGCTCCCTAAGTATGATTCTCAATCAGAGACAACGAACGACACCTGCCTCTGATTGAGAACCATACCAGGCCAAACACAGGTGGGAAAAGGCTCCCTAAGTATGATTCTCAATCAGAGACAACGAACGACACCTGCCTCTGATTGAGAACCATACCAGGCCAAACACATAAACACAACCTAGAAAAACGAACATAGGCTGCCCACCCAACTCACACCCTGACCATACTAAAACAAAGACATAACAAAAGAACTAAGGTCAGAACGTGACAAAACTACTGATGGTCATATTTGCCAAACAGCCAGATGTATGCTTTTTTACTTTTAAATGTCATGTCTGGATAGAAAATATCTCTCAAAATGTAAAATGGTTCCAGCAAGATCAAACAAGACTAAGATAGATATTATAGTTGGCCTAAGGGCCTCTGTCACCATGCACATTGTTATCTGTATGTGAAGTTAAAATAAATGAATGGAAATATACCTGCAAATACTGCATGTTATCTTCCTGTCGTTGCAATGGATACCCTTGTAGGACCCCCCTTTCTACGGTTGAGAATTGGAATATGACAATACGGTCTACCTTCATGATATCAGCCACGGAGCTATAGTCATATGGTGGGTCATATATTAAGTCTGCATGAATTCCTCCATCTTGGCTGTTTTCTGCAAAACGTGTCAGCATTAAAGAACAACGTACTCGAAATACACAGACAGGACGGATAAATAAGAGAAAAAATTTATCTTTCGCTTGTTTTTGGGGGTCCACAGGGAGATTTGGAGTTCCTATTCAAAAAGGTGTCGCTGTAGCCCTCAAGACTTTCTTGCACTTGGTTCCTTAAAGATATTTGTAAGTTAATATTTTTTTTGTATAAAATCATAATTCCAGTATGAACCATTAAGTGTTATATATTATTTTTATTCAGATCTCTTCAGACTATATCACAGAACATGTAAAAAATATATTATAGGTTTATTATTGCCACAAATCTGCACAACTTTCCTGGTTAACTTCATTTGTCTTTGTGGCAATCACAAATCTCTACTTTTGTTCAATTCTGAACTTGGAATAGTCTGAAGTGTTGTGAATAACAGGGAACTTAACATTCAGTCGTTCATTATGGTCTAGTAACTAAATTATCTCTGCAGCAAGATGACAAAAATTCCCTAATGCTGAACAGTGGATTTGAAAATAATCCGACTGAAAATCATGACTGTGGCCCTTTCTCAACTAGAAAAACATAAAACAACTGCTTCCAAATTCAGAGACGATGTCTAGAAAGTGCTATTAATCGTTTAAGCACTGGGGCTTATCATGAGAACCATAACACAACAAATCAAAGGAGTGTTTTTGAGTAATCATTTGACATACTGTATAACTTGTCAAGCAGATTTAGAATCAAAACAATAATTCAAATTAGATTCAATTGGAGATCGGTGTAAAATGCTGATCTTGAGGCAAATGTTGGCTGGTAGGATGGAGGCTGTTTGCACAGGCAGCGTAGCACCCAAATCAGTAGCTTGAGAATGAAGAAACAACCCTTATACTGTACATAAAACTGTATTGTGATATACAAGGCAAGCCCTCTAGAAAAAGGGAGGAGAACTGGCCACATTAAAATCACACAAAAAAATACTGTCCTACAGTTATGTTTCTTTTTTTGCCTCATGCGAAACAATCAACAGGGATGGATGTCTAGAAAGGGAAGATATCAATAGGTTTGGGGGTTAGAAAGAGTGGAGAGGGGAGATATCAATAGGTTTGGGGGTTAGAAAGAGTGGAGAGGGGAGATATCAATAGGTTTGGGGGTTAGAAAGAGTGGAGAGTGGAGATATCAATAGGTTTGGGGGTTAGAAAGAGTGGAGAGTGGAGATATCAATAGGTTTGAAAGGGGTTAGGTTTGGGGGAAAGAGTGGAGAGGGAAGATATCAATAGGTTTGGGGGATATATAGGCCTACTGAATCAAATCTAGGGTTGTAAGCTGACAAGACATCCCTCCCCAAAACAAGATCTCTTCAACCCTGCTCCTGGAGAACCTTCTAGGCCTGCTTATTTCAGGTTAAGTTGATCTACAATCAAATCAGCTTCTTGTTGAGAAGCTCTATTCATACATTTCTATTCCAAAGGAACGTCACCATAGGCCTTCAGAATTCAAATCAAGTTTTATATCTGGAGATGAATTCCAGGAGTGCCTAGGTGAGATGATTCTCACTCAATTCACAGATGCCTCTCAAATCATCCATTCATGAATCAGCCAAGGCCCAAGCTAAGATAGTGCACAACCACAAATGTGAGGTGCTAGTAGTGGCTCCAGGACCGGGATTGCAGACCTCTACCTTGATCCCCCACTCCCAATCAAACGTCTGAGGCCATAAGGCATCAAACCACAGGTCCTAGACCAGTTTTCCAGGACCAGGCTTCCAGACCTCTACCATAACTTATACCCCTTGCGCCCCCCCCCTCCCTTCCCTGGAACTGCCACCCCATCATGTTATTAAGTCAATATAGCTGAGGGTGGATGGGGTAGATGGTGGACAGAAGGAACCTCCTCCTTTTCACCTTCGTCTACATCATCGTTAGACATGATGGCCACGCACTTTTCCCAGACCATACGCCTGTGCGGTAGCGGTCACACGCCCACAGGAACATGGGCAGCAGGATGGACTGGGCGATGGAGAACCACAGGCACCATCCAGCTGTAGGAGTGGTCATACTTCAGACTTGCAAAGCACACCACCTGCAGGGGAGGGAGGGAGGGAATATGGAATGGCACAGTCAATATCAAGTACCAACCGAAACTACTCAACCACTACAACGCCCAAGCGGAGGTTTTTCCAACATGAAAGCAACAGGGCAGAGTGTTTACATCTCGAGAAACACCAGCTGAGCAGTTCGTCTTTGATGCCTCTCCCTGAGCAAAAGTATAGCATGACATAGAGTTTAATATAGCATAGTGTGTTCCAGGACCAAAGCGTGTGCTCCTTTTCACTGGGCCTTGACACTTCATTCAAATAGATTAATTCAACTCATTAACCAGCCTGAACAACCTCCCTGGTGTCACGAGTGATCTTCACATCAATGAGCCACTTGATTAAGTCCATAAGATTACTTAATCAAACCTATTTCCTCATTAGATGTAAGATACTGTAAACCAGGGGTATTCAACCGGGAGTCCACGGTATTGCAGCGGGTCCTTAAAAATATTTCAAATGTTTTTATGAATATCGCTAGCAACAGAATAAAGAATAAACACATTTTGAATGACATACCTACAGTAGAAAATAGGAGAATATATTGTTACTAATGGATGTCAACTTATTTCTCAGCTCCTAATATTGAGAAAATGTGAAGGCCTATTTTGGGGCCTATTACACTTCCTGGAGTATCTGTGACGACCCTCCCACTCTGTCTGCCGAATTCTCTCTCTTTGCTCTTGTTTTCCTTAATAGGATGTCGGTGGGCGGAGCCAGGAGGGCAGGCAGCAAAATGGTACACACCTGGGTTTCGGTGTGTCCCGGGGATAAATGCACCTTTCCCATTAATTGAGGAGAGTCTCTCCACGCAGACACTGTTATTTTTTGGTTGTGGAATTTTGTGGCTTGTTTGTTTTGGCACTTCAAAAACACCCCTCATTATCACGATCTATGCACGCAACCACTCACACTACTGATTCCTGACTACACCATTGTTAATTGTATATAGTTTACTTTAGTTAATAAATATATTTTTGTTATTCCTTATCTCCACGTTGTCTCCCTCTTTGTTACGGGCTACGAGCTGGTTCGTGACATAACATGCTGGTAAGTTCTCTTGAATTGGACATTTTTGCCAACCTTTGTTTAACCAGCTAAACAGCTGCAGCTTAGTGAAAATGTGTTTGGAGTTAGCTTTTAGCTAATAGGCTATGTTAGAGCTTATACTTCCTATATATCAAATCTATTCCTTTAAAAATGTGATTACTTCTCCTTGCCATTAACGTTCACCTGATAAGACAAGACCTGTGTAAGCACATTATTTTGCTAACGTATGATGGGGGTCCCTGGGTCACCTGGGAGGGGGTCCCTGGGTCGCCGGTTTGCCTGGGAGGGGGTCCCTTGCTTGCCTGTTTGCCTGGCAGGGGGTCCCTAGGAAAGAAAAGGTTCAAACCTGTAATGGGGTTCCGCTAGTGGAATGTTTCGACAACATCCGGTGAAATTGCAGAGCTTGAAATTCCAAAAAATTATTAGAAATACTTAACTTTCATACATTCACAATAGCAATGCACCAAATTAAAGCTTAAGTTCTTTTAATCTAGCCAACGTGTCAGATTTCAAAAAGGCTTTACGGCGAAAGCAAACCATGCGATTATCTGAGGACAGTGCCCATCAAACAAACACATGACAATCATATTTCAACCTGCCAGGCACGACACAAAACTCAGAAATAACGATATAATTCATGTCTTACCTTTGAAGAGCTTCTTCTGTTGTCACTCCAATATGTCCCATAAACATCACAAATGGTCCTTTTGTTCGATTAATTCCGTCGTTATATCTCCAAAATGTCCATTTATTTAGCAAGTTTGATTCAGAAAAACACCTGTTCCAACTCGCCCAACATGACTACAAAATATCTAATAAGTTACCTGTAAACTTTGTCCGAACAACTTTCCTAATCCAACTTTAGATATTTTAAAACTTAAATAATCAATCAAATTTAAGACGGGGAAATACTGTGCTCAATACCGGACAAAAACAAAGTGAAGCGCGTTCCAGGTCGTGCACACCAAAACATTATAGTGCACCTGGAGTGACACATGAAAATAACAGTGCTACTTCTTCATTTCTCAAAGGAAAAACACCAACCAATTTCTGAAGACTGTTGACATCTAGTGGAAGCCATATGAACTGCAACCAAATGGCTCAGAAATCTAGATTCACCTTGAAAACACAGTAACCTCAACAAAAACAATTCCTGGATTTCTTTTCTCATTTTGTCTGTCATAATTGAAGTGTACCTATGATGAAAATTACAGGCCTCTCTCATCTTTTTAAGTGGGAGAACTTGCACAATTGGTGGCTGACTAAATACTGTTTTGCCCCACTGTATGTATGTGTATATATATATATATATATATACACACACATATGTTAGCTAATTTATTAAAAATGAAATCACATTTACAAAAGTATTCAGACCCTTTACTCAGTACTTTGTTGAAGCACCTTTGGCAGAGATTACAGCCTCAAGTCTTCATGGGTATGATGCTACAAACTTGGTACAGCTGTATTTGAAGAGTTTTTCCCATTCTTTTCTGCAGATCCTCTCAAGCTCTGTCAGGTTGGATGGGGAGCATTCCTGAACAGCTACTTTCAGGTCTTTCCAGAGATGTTAGATCAGGTTCAAGTCTGGGCTCTGGCTGGGCCACACAAGGACATTCAGAGACTTGTCCCAAAGCCACTCCTGCGTTGTCTTGGCTGTGTGCCTCGGGTCATTGTCCTGTTGCCCAGTCTGAGGTCCTGAGCGCTCTGGAGCAGGTATTCATCAAGGATCTTTTTGTACTTTGCTCCATTGATTTTTGCCTCGATACTGACTAGTCTCCCAGTTCCTGCCACTGAAAAACATCCTCACAGCTTGATGATGCTGCCACCACCACCATGCATCACAGTAGGGATGGTGCCAGGTTTCCTCCAGACGTGGCATTTGGCATTCAGGCCAAAGAGTTTATTCTTGGTTTCATCAGACCAGAACATCTTGTTTCTCGTGGTCTGAGAGTTTAGGTGCCTTTTGGGAAACTCCAAGCCAGCTATCATGTGCCTTTTACTGAGGAGTGGCTTCCGTCTGGCCACTCTACCATAAAGGCCTGATTGGTGGAGTGCTGCAGAGACGGTTGTCCTTCTGGAAGGTTCTCCCATCTCCACAGTGGAACTCTAGAACTATGTCAGAGTGACCACCGGGTTCTTGCTCACCTCCCTGACCAAGGCCCTTCTCGCAAGACTGCTCAGTATGGCTGGGGGGTGGTTCCAAACTTCTTCCATTTAAGAATGATGGAGGCCAATGTATTCTCGGGGACCTTCAATGCTGCAGAAATGTTTTGCTACCCTTCCCCAGATCCGTGTATCGACACAATCCTGTTTTGGCGCTCTACGAACAATTCCTTCAACCTCATGGCCTGGTTTTTGCTGTGACATGCACTGTCAACTGTGGGACCTTATATAGACAGGTGTGTACTTTTTCCAAATGATGTCAGCAACCATTAGGATGTCCTTCTCAGTAACCATGTCAGTATCCAGGACCATTAGGATGTCCTTCTCAATAACCATGGCAGTATCCAGGACCATTAGGATGTCCTTCTCAGTAACCATTAGGATGTCTTCTCAGTAACCATGTCAGTATCCCGGGTCATTAGGATGTCCTCCTCAGTAACCATTAGGATGTCCTTCTCAGTAACCAATAGGATGTCCTTCTCAGTAAGCACTAGGATGTCCTTCTCAGTAACCATTAGGATGTCCTTCTCAGTAACCATGTCAGTATCCAGGGTCATTAGGATGTCCTTCTCAGTAACCATTAGGATGTCCTTCTCAGTAACCACTAGGATGTCCTTCTCAGTAAGCACTAGGATGTCTTCTCAGTAACCATTAGGATGTATTCTCAGTAACCATGTCAATATCCCGGGTCATTAGGATGTCCTCCTCAGTAAACATTAGGATGTCCTTCTCAGTAACCATTATGATGTCTTTCTCAGTAACCATGTCAGTATCCAGGACCATTAGGATGTCCTTCTCAATAACCATGTCAGTATCCTGGGTCATTAGGATGTCCTTCTCAGAAACCATGTCAGTATCCAGGACCAATAGGATGTCCTTCTCAGTAACCATGTCAGTATCCTGGGTCATTAGGATGTCCTTCTCAGAAACCATGTCAGTATCCTGGGTCATTAGGATGTCCTTCTCAGACACCATGTCAGTATCCAGGGTCATTAGGATGTCCTTCTCGGTAACCTTTAGGATGTCATTCTCAGTAACCATTATCATGTCCTTCTCAGTAACCATTAGGATGTCCTTCTCAGTAACCATTATGATGTCCTTTTCAGTAACCATGTCAGTATCCAGGGTCATTGGGATGTCCTTCTCAGTAACCATGAGGATGTCCTTCTCAGTAACCATGTCAGTATCCAGGGCCATTAGGATGTTCTTCTCAATAACCATTAGGATGTCCTTCTCAGTAACCATGTCAGTATCCAGGACCATTAGGATGTCTTTCTCAGTAACCATGTCAGTACCCAGGGCCATTAGGATGTCCTTCTCAGAAACCTAAACAGTTCTGTCTGGTACAGAATACAAAAACAGAAAACAACTACCCACAAACACAGGTGGGAACAGGCTACCTAAGTATTGTTCTCAATCAGAGACAACGATTGACAGCTGCCTCTGATTGGGAACCATACCAGGCCAAACACATAGAAATACAACACACAGAACAAAACCGAATTAAAAACATTTAATGCCCACCCCAACTATACCAAAATAGAGACATAAAAAGGAACTAAGGTCAGGACGTGACAGTACCCCCACCCCCCCAAAGGTGCGGACTCCGGCTGCAAAACCTGAACCTATAGGGGAGGGTCTGGGTGGGCATCTCACCGCAGTGGTGGCTCTGGTGCGGGACATAGACCCCACTCCACCTTAGTCTTGGCCCACTTAGGTGGCGCCTCTGGAGTGGCGACCCTCGCCGCCGACCCCGAACTAGAGACCCTCACTGCGGGCCCCGAATAGTAGGGAGACTCTGGCGGCGCCTCCGGACTGACGGGAGACTCTGGCGGCGCCTCCGGACTGACGGGAGGCTCTGGCGATGCCTCCGGACTGACGGGGGGCTCTGGCGGTGCCTCCGGACTGACGGGGGGCTCTGGCGGCGCCTCCTGACTGACGGGGGGTTCTGGCAGCTCCGGACAGGAGGGCGGCTCTGGCAGCTCCGGACTGGAGGGAGACTTGGTTCTGGGAGCCGGCACAGGACTCACCAGGCTGGGGAGACATACAGGCGGCCTATCCTTGGCCGAGCCACCGGATGCACTGGGCCGTGGAGGCGCACTGGAGGTCTCGAGCAACGAGCCTGCACAACCTGTCCTGGCTGGATACCCCTGTTGCCCGGCAAGTGCGGAGAGTTGGAACAGACCGCATTGGGCTGTGCTGGTGAACCGGGGACACCGTGCATAGGGCTGGTGCCGCATAACCCGGGCCGAGGAGACGTACTGGACACCAGATGCGCTGAGCCGGCATCATCCCTCCTGGCTCGATGCCCTCTCTAGCCCGGCCGATTCGAGGAGCTGCGATGTAACGCACCGGGCTATGCGTGCGCACTGGGGAAACCGTGCGCTTCACCGCATAACACGGTGCATGCCAGGCCATTCTCTCACCACGGGAGGAACGGGGAGTTTGCTCAGGTCTCCTACCTGACTCCGCCAATCTCCCCGTGCCCCCCCCCCCAAAAGAATTCTGGGGTTGCCTCTCGTGCACGTTACCTTTTATGTCTCTATTTTGGTTTGGTCAGGGCTTGAGTTGGGGTGGGCATTCAATGTTTTTCATTCTATGTTTTGTTCTGTGTGTTGTGTTAGGCATGGTATGGTTCCCAATCAGAGGCAGTGGTCAATCGTTGTCTCTGATTGAGAACCATACTTAGGTAGCCTGTTCCCACCTGTGTTTGTGGGTAGTTGTTTTCTGTTTTGTGTATTGCACCTTGCAGAACTGTTCGTATTAAACATATTATGAATACTTACCACGCTGCACCTTGGTCCTCTTCTCCTTCTCCCGACGACATTCGTTACAGTAACATATAATTAACTCCTTTAGTAGGGCATTATACATGACTTTATCTGACAGGTCTTAGAAGTCTCAGGGTTACAACATGTCCTTATGATTTATAGGGAAAGCAGCCTTTTATGAATGACTCTTTTCTATCTCAACACATCTGATCTAACCTATATGTTTGATAGATTTCTTGATTGTTTATAGGAGAATAAAGGTGAATTCTGGAAGGCAGAATTTAAAGAGGAATCTGATTTTAATGTGCCCATGTTGATTGACAATATTCTTGATGCCATTACGGCTATCATTGAAAGTAAGTCTATAGTTTACAGAACTGTTTCTACTGTTTTTGTTGGAATTTATTAAGTAACTGTCTTCAGTTCAAGATTTTAACTTGTTTTTGAGCTTCATCAGGCCAGGTATCGGGTATCGTCTCAAGCGAAAACGCTCAAGGAGAGAATTTTGCCCATTATATTCTACCTCTGTGTCACAGACAATCTATGAAGTTGGCTTACTGGTAAACCTCTTTTTAGGGGGAGAGGGTGATAACTATCAGCTGTCAATATATTATTTTCATCTGTTGGTTTTCTGTTAACTGTAGTTCTTGTACTAGTTACAATGGGACGATCTATATCGAAGAAATGTATAGTTAATTGAAGTGATTTGCATAGTTGGGAGCTAACGGAGTCCCCATTGCTGTT
The DNA here is from genome assembly GCF_018296145.1 of Oncorhynchus tshawytscha. Lineage (NCBI taxonomy): Eukaryota > Metazoa > Chordata > Actinopteri > Salmoniformes > Salmonidae > Oncorhynchus > Oncorhynchus tshawytscha. The sequence continues at coordinate 498,703 of NC_056450.1, read as the reverse complement.
CCAAAGGTCTAAGTAGAAATATTTATTATATCGAAAAATCGTTTTTAGTAAGCTCTAGTTGTGCAAGCTCAATTATATAATTTGTTGGCACATCACTTAAGCGGTTGGAGAGGAAGAATTTGAGGGTCTCCATACCTCCATCATTCGGGAATTTTGGTACATAGCGATGAGACATCAAGGGTGACTAGCCAGTCTCCTTTACTAATAACTGGTATACTTTGTAGTTTCATTCGAAAAATCAGTGGTGTCTTTCAGATAAGATTGCAACTGTTTGACTAATGGATAAATGTGAATGTCCACAAAACGAGACACTTGTTCTGTTAGGGAGCCGATACCTGAAACGATAGGTCTTAATGGAGGGTCTGTGGTTGATTTTGTGAACCTTAAAGACCATAAAGGATCAAAACTGTAGGTTTTGGGACAAAGATATTTAAATTCCTGTTCTGTCAACCAATTTATTTTGTAGTCCTTCATCAAGGACTTTATTCAATTGTGTAGTTGGAGGTAGGATCGAAAATCTATTTCTTGTAACATATTTTTTATCCTCCAACAGACTATTCATTTTTCCGATATACATGTTGGTATTAGAAATCACTGTTTAACGACGATAATGAGGTAGATTGACCAGAATGACATTTCATTGCTTCTTATTTTAAATCCACGTACATAGTGTGTAACACTGTATATCAGGCATTAGTCATTTTACCTGTTCTCACCTCAGCTGACCTTAGTTTTAGGGTTTTTATGTTTTCCGGTCCAGGGTGACCTATTAGACAAGCACATTAAGCTGGTCAACGGCGTGCTCACTAGAAATCTGAAAATGTCTGTACATACAGTATAGTCTATTTCTTTACGTTATTTTCGCTTTATATAGTCCATCTCTGTCTTTAATTTTTCCATGCTTCCTTCAGAGTTCCAAAGCTATTCTCTCATTTGTTATCTTTATGTTTTTTCCATCTTGTGACAAGGTAGGGGTGGTATACAGAAAATAGCCCTATATGGTAAAAGACCAAGTCCATATTATGGCAAGAACAGCTCAAACAAGCAAAGAGAAACGACAGTTCATCATTACTTTAAGACATGAAGGTCAGTAAATGTGGAAAATTTCAAGAACTTTGAAAGTTTCTTCAAGAGCAGTTGCAAAAACCCTCAAGCGCTATGATGAAACTGGTTCTCATGAGGACTGCCACAGGAATGGAAAACCCAGAGTTACCTCTGCTGCAGAGGATAAGTTCATTAGAGTTACCAACCTCAGAAATTGCAGCCCAAATAAATTGCTTCACAGAGTTAAAGTAACAGACACACCTCAACATCAACTGTTCAGAGGAGACTGTGTGAATCAGGCCGTCATGGTCGAATAGCTGCACACAAAAAAACACTACTAAAGGACACCAATAATAAGAAGAGACTTGCTTGGGCCAAGAAACATGAGCCATGGACATTAGACCAGTGGAAATGTGTCCTATGGTCTGGAGTCCAAATTGTAGAATTTTGGTTCCAACCGCTGTGTCTTTGTGAGATGCGGTGTTGGTGAACGGATGATCTCTGCATTTGTATTTCCCACCACTAAAGCATGGAGGAGGAGGTGTTATGGTGTGGGGGTGCTTTGCTGGTGACACTTTCTGTGATTTATTTTTAATTCAAGGCACATTTAACCAGCATGGCTACCGCAGCATTCTGCAGCGATACACCATCCCATCTGGTTTGCGCTTAGTGGGACTTGTTTTTCAACAGGACAATGACCCAACACACCTCCAGGCTGTATAAGGGCTATTTGACCAAAAAGGGGAGTGATGGAGTGCTGCATCAGATGACCTGTCCTCCACAATCACCCAACCTCAGCCCAATTGAAATGGTTTGGGATGGCCCGCAGAGTGAAGGAAAACAGCCAACAAGTGCTCAGCGTATGTGGGAATTCCTTCAAGACTGTTGGAAAAGCATTCCAGGTGAAGCTGGTTGAGAGAATGCCAAGAGTTTGCAAAGCTGGCAAAGGGTAGCTACTTTGAAGAATCTAAAATAAATGTTGATTTGTTGAACACTTTTTTAGTTACTATATGATTCCATGTGTTATTTCATAGTTCTCATGTCTTCATTAATATTCTACAATGTAGAATATAGGCTCCCATGCGGTGCAGTGGTCTAAGGCACTGCATCTCAGTGCCTTCACTACAGTCCCTGGTTCAAGTCCAGGCTGTATCACATCTGGCTGTGATTGGGGGTCCCATGGGTGGCGCACAATTGCCCCAGTGTCGTCTGTGTTTGGCCGGGGTAGGCCATCATTGTAAAAAATAATTTGTTCTTAACTGACTTGCCTAGTTAAATAAAAGTTAAATAAAATATCAAGAATTGGACTGCCTGTGTAAACACAACTTAAAGATTTGGGAGTACATTCAAACTATTTCCCTACAATAACTTTTCAGTCAATGTTATTTTGCTTGACTAAATGGAGAGGAACAAGTCTCCCAAAGGTTTGTGCAAATTTGTTGACTAATAGTTTTATATCTGTCTGATTTAAATCAATTTAAAAAACTAAAATGCCGGTCATTTTTTTCTGAAATAAAAATCTACCACTAGATGGCATGGTTAGAGAGGTAAGGAAACCTCACTATAACACACACACACACACACACACACAGGGAAATGTATTGCCAGACAGAGAGGAGGCTGGTGAACAGTGCAATAATAAAGTGTGTGTGTGTGTGTGTTTATTTTTGTAAGTTATCAATCTTTGTTAACATCCATTTTTATAGAAGCTGTCATACTATTTCAATGTGTAAGGTGGTTGTTCGTGTTGTACATTTGTGTTGTGTACTACATTTGTGTACTACGTGTTGCATCATTTAAAAAATGATCAATAAAAACACATTGTGCGGGCACGGCGTTCTTCAGACTGCTTATCCAGACGCAAAGTACACAGGTTTATCCAACCGCAAATGATAGGTCACCACACGCACAGGGAGAGGATAGCTCGCTTTGCTTCGATGATCACCCCTCATAGCTCGCAATGGATTTTGGATTTCATACTATTCGGCCAATACCTGGCGGGAAACTCTGTCTCGCTCGCACACGTGACTACTCTCCTGAAGCGTCTTACCAGTCCGCGCCTCGAGAAAAGCTATCCGCTGGCGCAAGTGGGGACACTTCAGGCAGAGGTGTAAGTTTCACAGCTCCCCATGTGTTACACTCAACTGCCAAACTGCTTTCTATTTGACTAAAACCTTGTTCCTTAAAATGGCATGTTTACTATTTTACTAACCATTTAAGGCCATATGTTTAAACGTTTGGGTAACAGTTGGTGGGTAGGTCTTGATTACACGCACTTCTGTGCGTAATGATACGTTTTCTTACCAACTAAAAGGAAATAGTATTTTGTCTCAGTCTAGGCCTAAGTTATGGCTATATATATCCTAGTCATACCAACATAGACAACTAAGGAAAATTGAAATGAAGAGGAATATACCACGGTATCGTAGTTTTTATTGGAGTTAAATATATGTACAATGCGTAATGGTAATACAAATACATCCCTAAAAGAGACATTTTACGTTTTTAAGAAACATAACACAACGTGCTTACATATCGTTTATCTGCACAGACCCAGAATACTGAAGTCTAAAGCGCAAATGACATACATTTAATAACCCTTTGGGTTTACAAAGGCGTTTTCTGTGGCCCTTTTATCATTTAACCCCCAAAGAGGACTAAATATAGCAAATAAAATCCATGCAGATCTTAAATAATAAGAATGTCTTCAAACTTGTCCATTTACAAGACAGAAGACGTGTGTAATTACTTCAGTATATAATACTTAACTAACATGATTTAACGATGAAGTATAGCTTTTCATCAAGAGAATATGACAATGCATGCATCTCTATAGCCTAGTATTGATAAATACATATGTACAAGAGACGTCTCCCCGACATGTACATATCATACAATTTACATTGGCGTTATGGCTTCTTGAATCAACCAGGGTCTCCACATGTTAGCATTGACAGCTTGTGGCACTGGCTGGGGCCGGTTGGGAAGCGAGTTCGAGTGGTTCTCGATTCTGGAGCCAACGTTGGCTTTGAGGCTCAGGAGTCTCTGCTGAATCTGGGGGAAAGCCCTGGAGCTCTGGGCGCAACAGTTCTGACAAGCTGGGTCGACGGACGCAGACATGGCCTGCTGAATGAAGTCGTTCACCCGCTGACACGAGTCTTTGTCCAGGTTCGTTTTGGGGATCAGAGCGGTGACGCGCTGCAGGCAGGCTTTGTACCCTTCTTTGTAGCTGTCTGATGTACTTTTTTTCTGAGCAGCAGGAATATCACTGAGGAATCTTACGGTCATCTCAAGGATGTCAGCTTTCTCAAGCTTCGAGTACCGAGAATTCTGCACAAAAAGAGAACAGGGTGATGGTTAGACCACTATCTATCTATACGCATAACTTCGATGATGACATGTTTACAGCTGTGTATTCTAGACACGTATAAAGCATCGCCTATTTGTTGGTTATTTGGAACTTACATCTTTTCCTGTGAGTGGAAGGATCAGAGTCTTCAGATGGTTGATGCTGTCATTGATACGAGCGCGCCTTCTCTTTTCCAACAAGGGTTTCATTGTCTGAAAAAGGGTAACACACACTTTAGTATCCGTTGCAAAACCATTTATCACGAGAATTTAGAAACACAAAGTATTTTCTATTCTATTGTATCTATTTAGACCCTTACCTTTCTCAATTCAAGCGCCTCTTTTCTCCTGGCCACAGTTGGCCTTGGAGCAAAGGATTGGATAAATTCGGAGGTTATATTTGGAATCATTTTCATTCTCGTATGTGGAGGAGGACAATTTTCAAGTGGGAATCTTTGAGATTGGAGAGGATATGTTTCCAACGACCTCGGGCCGCAGTTTATATGGAGGTCTCGAGCGTCGGTTCTGTGCGTCACGGGTACGCCCCCAAGCTACCGTCAAGTAATTTTGACCGAGGACCTTTGCATTTGAAACAACACGAGCACCAAGTGTACAATAATAACCATCTGCCTCCCCATTTAATCCAAGCATAACAACTATGGTTTGTGCAAGCTAAATTTGATGATACAAAGCTTGCAAAACGTCTGCGTAAATAAGCGTTGCTTTTTGGTCAAAGTGATTTGAACATCAAATGCTATTGTATACAAGCAGTCTTTAACTTAAAATATTTCTCATTATTGTCTGATTATTCTGAATTGCATAGTTTTTTATGTACCGCTTATTATTTAGGTTTTTAAATAAGTTAAATGATTCAATACCCATGCGTAAATACGCATAACCAATGTTCCATGGAAAGCATATCGCATTGTAACACCTTTCATGGTTAGTGATTTAGAAACATATCAACCACACATTAGGCCTACATGTTATTTGAATAAATATTAAACGTGTATGCAATTTCACGTTCAATTCGATAAATAGATGCAGGTTATTGTAGATGGATATGGTTCAATTCAATACACGTTTTTCAAATATACCGTTCAGCCTCTCACGTTTTGTTTTGTTTTTCTGATAGCATTAAACATGTTTTGCACAGATGTTGTTTGATATCCATTCTGTATCGTAGTCTAACATTGGTGGAGGGGCTATGGATGGATAGACGATGGAGGGGGCACTGGGCTTTACGCATCATTTACATCTACACCGACAGATACCCAAGCCAAGCTAACTTCAAATAACATCTGCTTGTAAATTGTGATCAACAATTTTCTTAGTGTGTGATGTCTAGGCCTCTTACATTTCTGATGGACGCTGTCTTTACCTGTAGCCTACTTGTGCTGCCTGGGGAGGGGCGTGACTTTGGGGGTTCGCGCGACAGATGATGGGTATGAACTGAAATTCGTTTAAGTTCTACATGAACAAAGCAAATGTAGAACTGTTTAGCATTCGGCCTATATCCTGAGACACATTTAGTAGACAAACCATTGTTGATTCGAGTCATGATGTATATATTCCATGTGGCATAGCCTACAAACCATTGTTGATTCGAGTCATGATGTATACATTCCATGTGGCATAGCCTACAAACCATTTACCGTTTATTCTATTCAGAAATGCCTTTAGCATGTCTTCCATAGGCTACCAGTTTCTAACAACAATCACTACTCCAGTGTTAACGACCTATCAAACTCGACGGTTCTCATGGGAATCACGCGTGCAGCACGCGCCATGGAGACCAGATGGGCGTATGTTACCGACCCGAACACACCCCCCAACCCAACCCACCTCTCCCATGTCCCCCTCCTCCTCACTACCATCCCCCTACTACCAGCCCGTGTCACCCTACTATAAGGAAAGAAGCCCCCACCCTACTTGTTCTAAACTATTTCTGCATTAAGTTTTATGAAGCATGTTTCGCTAACAATTTTGGCGTCGGTAGCCTACAAATCTGCATGCGATTGGGTGATGGTCTCCATGGTATCCACGATTAAATACTAGAATGCCAAAATAGATTTCCCCCACACCCCCCTTTCTATAGATGCTCTCTCCATATTGCCATAGTCCTGTTGGCTTGACTTTTACATACTTTATAGCGTCCAAGCTATATTTTTGCAAGTGTGTTTTTCAATGTTTGTGCGTAAAAGCCTGTTTAAGTGTAACGAATTGATGATGGTCGATGCCCTAGTTCAGAGCCCGGTTGCATCGATGTAGTTTAAGAGACACAGAATCAAACAAATAACATTGCCTTTCATTATAAGCCTTGTATATTTTCAAGTAACTTACAGATTGTTCGAAACAGGATATTTGCTATCACAAATCATGTTTTATTACTATGTGTACTTAACCTGTGATGTCTGCATGTTTCAAAACATTTTCAATAAGATAAATAATCGAAATACTTCCAAGATAATCATCGTTCTAATTCTGTGGGGACAGAACCTTCTAACGATGCAGTTAAGCGGACGCTTGGCTTGGAACAAAACGAAGCCCTGAAATTGATACGCGCATTTGCTGCATGCGCCCCTATCACCCCCGCGGGGCCTTCAATTAACATTTCGGCTGTATGAATCCAGAACTTTTCCATATAGAGCTTACGGTTAGGGCCCCCTTTGTCTTCCCAGCAAATTCGGCGTGGGTAACCCATCTGTGCAAGCTGAATGGACAGTGACCTATTGTCTAAGAATGTTCTGATACGTGAGAATGAAAAAAATGCAGCTTTTGGGATGGGGGAGGATGTCAGCCGCACCACGACTGTCCATGACGAAGAGCTGCGTAGCTTGAGTTGGACTCTACACTTCTTTTGTCATGGCATGACCAGCGTCTCTTTAGCCAGACAAATGGGAATGGGGGAAAAAACCTCTCAGGTCATGTCTGGTTTACTTGTGTGAGATCCAATGTAGCATATACCCAATAGTAGATCTATTGTATCTCAACCAAACCAATTAGATGGTAAAGTAGTATTGTCATTTGATTGAATACAATAGTTGTGTGTGTGTGTGTATATAACTCACATAACGGTTATTGTACATCAAATGAGTTTGGAAGCTCTTTTGTACAATGTGCACCTTATAACATTTGTCGGGATCCATCCAAAACATTTCATGTCATAAAATACAGTAAGATATAAAACCTCGGTAAAGTATATCTAAACCGTTTTTGTCGAGCTTCTCAGACCACAGTGATATGAGCTGGTGACAGGTGCAGAATCTGACGTTTTAGGGATGGAACACAGCTGGGAAAAGGGGCCAGAACTCACTTCATATAGTTGCAGCAGATATATTGTGATTAAGTGTATGTGAAAACAGATGAATGTTCTGCATGTATTTTGATGGGTTTATTTATCCAGGGGTTACCGGCTAGACTTTGATGCCAACACTTAAGAACTCCCAGTATTTTTATGGAAGTGGAAGAGGTTTAAATTGTAATTGAAGATGGAAGTTGAAGCAGTTAAGATAAGTGAGTGGTTGAGGGATGGAAGGTTAGGAATGGAAAAAAGTAAATTTCTTGAAGTAAATGTGGTGTGTTTGCTAGCTTGTTTTAAAGTATTTATGGTTGTGAAATAAATTATAATAGTAGTAGTAATGACTGCAGTAGTAATGGTAGTGACTGGTTATAGTAGAAGCAGTAGGTAGATGGAAAGATATTGATTGATTTCATAGGATAGGATAGGATGGAATTGCCTAAACATCTGGAAGTTGGTTTGGTGTCTCTAGCATAAACGGTTCAAGAGTTACTTTCAAGAGTTACTAACCGTTTCTGTACAGCACTTTGAGATATCAGCTGATGTACGAAGGGCTATATAAATACATTTGATTTGATTTGATTTGATTTACTGTTGGTTAGTTATTTTAAGCCAAAATAGTCATGGTTGATAAAGGTTTTTGATGAATTTGAAGTTAGGATAGCCTGAACATGTGAAAGTTGGTTTCGTGTTCAATAGTTACACTCTGTGAGTTATTTTATGCAAATGTGTGCACATTTATATAACTCTAGTTCATAAAGGTTTTAAAGAATTTGAAGTTAGGATACCCTATTTGTTTTTTATAGCTTAATTGGCCAAGGAGCAGGACCATTTTGAATAGCTACCTCTGTATTCCCATGGTTCTCATTCAAACCCATGTTCATGTACAGTATGCACATTTGTAAATGGTTATAGGTGTTTGGTGTTGATAGCTTAAACGGTGTAAGAGCAGTGGCACATCCAAATACTTCCTGTCGATTCTATGGAGCGTTTATGAACATTTAACACGGTTATAGACTGTAGTTCGAAAAGTGTAAATGATATAACAATTCTGAAAGCAACGAATTTAAGTTGGGTCAGTCTGAACATCTCAACGTTGGTTTGGTGTTGATAGGTGAAATGGTGTAAGAGGAGATGCATGCCAACATTTTCACCATGGAAGTTTATGGCCCTTTTATTGCCATAGACATGCATTGGGATCTAATTTAAATCATTGGTGTAAAGTACTGCGTAAGTTGTTTGGGGTATCTATACTTTACTATTTCTATTTTTGACATTACTTCACTACATTCCTAAAGAAAATTGTAATTTTTACTCCATACATTTTCACTGACACCCAAAAGGTACTGGTTACATTTTGAATGCTTAGCAGGATAGAAATGGTCCAATTCGCACACTTATCAAGAGAACATCCCTGGTCATCCCTACTGCCTCTGATCAGGCGGACTCACTAAATACAAATGCTTTGTTTGTAAATGATGTCTGAGTGCTGGCTATCCGTAAATTAAAAAACAAGAATATTGTGCCGTCTGGTTTGCTTAATATAAGGCATTTTTAATTATTCATACTTTTACTTTTGATACTTAAGTATATTTTAGCAACTACATTTACTTTGATACTTACAGTTGAAGTCGGAAGTTTACATGCACGTTTTTCAACCACTCCACAAATTTCTTGTTAACAAACTATAGTTTTGACAAGTCGGTTAGGACATCTACTTTGTGCATGACATAAGTAATTTTTCCAACAATTGTTTACAGACAGATTATTTCACTTATAATTCACTGTATCACAATTCCAATGGGTCAGACGTTTACATACCATAGTTGACTGTGCCTTTAAACAGCTTGGAAAACTCCAGAAAATGATGTCATGGCTTTAGAAGCTTCTGATAGGCTAATTGATATCATTTGAGTCAATTGGAGGTGTACCTGTGGATGTATTTTGAGGCCTACCAAACTCAGTGCCTCTTTGCTTGACACCATGGGGAAATCAAAAGAAATCAGCTAAGACCTCAGAAAACAAATTGTAGACTTCCACAAGTCTGGTTCATCCTTGGGAGAAATTTCCAAACACCTGAATGTACCACATTCATCTGTACAAACAATAGTACGCAAGTATAAACACCATGGGACCACGCAGCCATCATACCACTCAGGAAGGAGACGCGTTCTGTCTCCAAGAGATGAACGTACTTTGGTGCGAAAAGTGCAAATGAATCCCAGAACAAACAGCAAAGGACCTTGTGAAGATGCTGGAGGAAACAGGTACAAATGTATCTATATCCACAGCAAAACGAGTCCTATATTGACATAACCTGAAAGGCCGCTCAGAAGCCACTGCTCCAAAACCGCCATAAAAAAAAGTCAGATTGTACTTTTTGGAGAAATGTCCTCTGGTCTGATGACACAAAAATAGAACTGTTTAGCCATAATGACCATCGTTATGTTTGGAGGAAAAAGGGGGAGGCTTGCAAGCCAAAGAACACCATCCCAACCATGAAGCACGGGGGTGGTAGCATCATGTTGTGGGGGTGCTTTGCTGCAGGAGGGACTGGTGCACTTCACTGAATAGATGGCATCACGAGGGAGGAAAATTATGTGGATATATTGAAGCATCATCTCAAGACATCAGTCAGGAAGTTAAAGCTTGGTCGCAAATGGGTCTTCCAAATGGACAAAGACCCCAAGCATACTTCCCAAGTTGTGGCAAAAGACTTAAGGACAACAAAGTCAAGGTATTTGAGTGGCCATCACAAAGCCCTGACCTCCTTCCTATAGAAAATTTGTGGGCAGAACTGAAAAAGCCTATGCAAGCAAGGAGGCCTACAAACCTGACACAGTTACACCAGCTCTGTCAGGAGGAATGGGTCAAAATTCACCCAACTTATTGTGGGAAGCTTGTGGAAGGCTACCCGAAACGTTTGACCCAAGTTAAACAATTTCAAGGCAATGCTACCAAAGACTAATTGAGTGTATGTAAACTTCTGACCCACTGGGAATGTGATGAAAGAAATAAAAGCTTAAATAAATCATTCTCTCTATTATTATTCTGACATTTCACATTCTTAAAATAAAGTGGTGATCCTAACTGACCTAAGACAGGGAATTTTTACAAGGATTAAATGTCAGGAATTGTGAAAAACTGAGTTTAAATGTATTTCGTTAAGGTGTATGTAAACTTCTGACTTCAACTGTAGATAGTGTGGTCTACTGCTTATCATGAGATACTCTAACTCAGGCGAGCAAAACCATGAGACTTCCTTAGATATCGTGCACCAGCTATTGTTTACAAATCTGCAAATGCCCCCACCCCGTGTCTTACCAGAGGCTGCTGTTCTATTCTGCCTATAGCTTGTATAACCCGCCAGCTGTATGTTATTAATGTCGTCATTCAGCTGTGACTCGGTGAAGCATAAGATATTACAGTTTAAAATCGGGTATCTGTAGTATATCCCTCTCGTTGAAGAAGAACTCCTTGTTCAATTTGAGGTGAGTAATCCCAGTTCTGATGTCCACAGAAGCTCTTTTCGGTCACGAGAGATGGTAGCAGCAACATTATGTACAAAACAAGTTACGAACAACACGAAAAAACAAACCAAATAGCATGGTTGGTTAAGAGCCAGGTAAGACGGCAGCTCTACCCTCCGGCGCCATCTTGTTTGGTGCCTTTTCCCCTTAATATCCTGTATAAAGTGTAGCCAGGGACAGAACACCAGCTCGCTCTTGCTGCCATCTCTTTTTCCAATTTGCGTAACTACGTTTACCTGTGATACGCCTATCAACTTTTGCACCAGCAGTAGCCTATGTTCCATCTACTTTGCGGATTTCTGAACTATGAATTCACTGGCAAAAGAGCAGATCGAGGCCTGCATCCAGCAATGTCAAGTGACCCATTTTTGAAGCTTTTCAGTACTGCACTACAGGTAGAGAGAGCGAGAGGGTAAACTCTACTGAACTAGTTTTAACATGTGGAATCACTTGGGAGTTTCTAGATTTGCGATAAACTTCCCCTTTAATATTTCACATCTCAGATTCCCTTTACAGATTCCCTTTACCAAAAGGAATATGTTGTCTACTTCCCCAGAGTCAAATGAACCGTGGATACCACAAGCGTTAATGTAATGGCTGGAAGTCTATGGTATCTGCTACCTCTAACACCCTACTGGACACAAATAAAATGCTATCCACAAGTTCATCTGACTCTGGGGAAGTAGATAAAGGGCCTCATTGCCAAAATCCAGAAGTATCCCTTTAAGACCATCTGCCACATAGGGAAGATAGCTGTATGGCATCACAGGGTGTAGGCTACATATTTTGGCACAATGGGGTCTCATGTACTTAGTATGAAACTGACACAATGCATGAAAATGCCAAGGAAATATGTTCACAGTGAGTTTGCTCAGTGAAGAGTTCATTCCAAGCCACTGGATGTATTAGAGGTGCTATCTGTTGTGAAGCCAATATGTTTTGTTGTAATTTTACTCAAATCATATTTTATTTGTCACATAGACATGTTTAGCAGATGTTATTGCGGGTGTAACAAAATGCTTGTATTCCTAGCTCTAACAGTGCAGTAATATCTAACAATTTCACAACAACACACACATCTAAAGTAAAGGAATGGAATGAAGATTTTTTTAAATATTTGAGCAAGCAATGACATAGCAGCATAGACTAAGATATAGTATAGAATACTGTATATACATATGAGGTGAGTAATGGAAAATATGTAAATATTATTAAAGTGACTAGTGTTCCATTATTAAAGTGGCCAGTGGTTCAAGTCTATGTATATATATATATATGTATATAGGGCAGCTGACTCTAAAGTGCTAAGCAGCAGCCTCTGTGCTATATATCATGTGCCAGACTATATATATATATATATATATATATATATATATGTTGTTTAGAACTATCATCTAGATCTCATAGACTCCTGCCACTCCTTGCACCTATTGCTCCTTGATTGAATTTGGTTACATTTGGTGACATTTCTCTAGCCCCATCCCTCAGCTCAGGATAGACAACTGGCAGGCTCAGGCTGTTGTGCCTTTAACTTGAATAGCAAATACACATTTTGTTAATACAATTTTTGGAATCTATACTGACCCCTAAAGAGACATTGAAATACAAAGAAGAGCAATCTGGTCTCATAAATGGATGAGTCCAAAGACTGAACAATCCATCCATTGGCTTCACATCAACCAGAAGGCAAAAGCATCTCCTAAATGTAGCATGTCTTTATACAGAAACATTTTCTGGAAAATGTCATGTTGATGGTGCATATAAATATTGTTTTTTTAGATTTACAATCCATCATGGTGCTATTATGGGACTCATACTGGTGCATTTTGAAGCACTTTATCTTAGCATTACACTACTTCATATGGGCTCACCAAAATGTTTTCTTTAATTCGTTTTGTTTGAAATGCCTCTATGGGCTACCCCCATATACTTTACCCCCAAACCAAACAAGCAAATGGCCTCTTTCCGAGCAAATTCACGATCAGAAGTTGAGCAGCGCACCACCCCACAATGGGACGAATGGGGATCAACTGCTGTGCAAACAACCAAACAGTTCTAGCATTATTCCTATAGCGCCATTTCAGCAAATAAACGCATTCATTTCATATCATTTTGAAATAAACACATGTTCAATCCAATGTTTCATGTTGGAATAATGTTACTGAGAAAATACAACAAAACAGTTTCTTTCTTTTTTATAATGAGCTTTTATTGAAAGTATCAATGACAAAATCGTGTGTCATAAGACACATAAACTAAATTGTGTTCTCATCAAATAAATAATACGTTACTATAACACACAGTGTTTACAGTCTACTCCTTTGCACAGACCAAAAGTACTTAAGTCAATAGCGCAAACCTCAAACAAAATAACCCTTGGGGTTTTACAATTGTGTTGTCTACAACCCAAATCTTGGAAATCCCAAAGAGGATTGCATTTAGCCTAACAAAGATCATAGAATTTGTCTGCTCATAAAGTCTGTGCTCATCTGATTTGTCTGTGAATAAATAAATGCAGTACTAGTCAAACGTGAAATAACTCCCTCATCTCTTCCAGTTAATATCTACATCTAACAGCGTTTATATATATATCACAAAACAATGTTCGCTAAGGGAGTCTAATCTACCAGGGTCTCCACATGTTAGCATTGACAGCTTGTGGCACTGGCTGAGGCCGGTTGGGAAGCGAGTTCGAGTGGTTCTCGATTCTGGAGCCAACGTTGGCTTTGAGGCTCAGGAGTCTCTGCTGAATCTGGGGGAAAGCCCTGGAGCTCTGGGCGCAACAGTTCTGACAAGCTGGGTCGACGGACGCAGACATGGCCTGCTGAATGAAGTCGTTCACCCGCTGACACGAGTCTTTGTCCAGGTTCGTTTTGGGGATCAGAGCGGTGACGCGCTGCAGGCAGGCTTTGTACCCTTCTTTGTAGCTGTCTGATGAACCTGGGGGAAAAAAATAGGCGAAAGTTTAGTTTAATTGACCCAATGACAAATGTACAACTTATTCATACAATACGGTACACATACACAACATGATAGAATTAGCTTTCTGAAATAATACTGACTTTTGACTGAAGATGAAGGGAGATCTCGGAGGAATCGGACGGTCATCTCCAGAATATTGGCTTTCTCAAGCTTCGAGTATGGAGCGTTGTCTTTGCCGACCAGAGGGAGGATTAGAGTCTTCAATTGACCGAGGCTGTCGTTGATGCGTGCGCGCCTTTTCTTTTCCAACAAAGGCTTTAGTGTCTGGAAAAAGCGATAAAAAGCCTTTAGTAACTCGAAAAGGGTATATAGCATTGAACGAAAGCTACAGTATAGCGAGTTGGTGATAAACACATTTGACTCTTAGTTTCTCTTACCTTTCTCAGTTCGTTCGCTTCTTTCCTCTGGGCCACCGTGGACCTTGAGGGGACAAGCTGGGTAGTCTCAGGAGTGATTCTTGGAGTCATGTCTTTAGCTAGAAGTTGTGCTTTTAGGAGAGAGGCGATGTGCTCTTTGCGAGGCGGTGAGCTGCTGTGTGCTGAGCGGAGGGAGAGCGCTGTATTTATGCGAGTTTCGCGCGTCGAGGGGGGGGGGGACCTCCATCCATTGTCTTGGAGTCTTGACGCAGGGGACTATGCCTTTGGGACAGCAACACATGCACTCGACTTGACCATCTGGCCTGTGGGGATATAGGGTTGACATTTGGCTTCCACAACTGGCATGTCTCACTGGTGGTATTGCATGTTGTGGTAGCTATAACTTTAAAGATATTTAAAGTTCCATTCATTCATTTGCACCATCTCACGTGGGATCCTAAACTATCCTGAAATTCAATTTTAAAGCTAAAACTGTAAAGTATGATAAACATCATGTTTAATAAACAGCATTAAGGTTTATTCGGTTGTATTTATTAGATAGCCTACATCTTGTTTATTGACACGTTGTAAATAGCTTTATTTTCACAGTGGGCTACTGGAACATAATGGACTTGGGGGGAAGTCTTACAACCAAACAAGTTGTATTAATAGTTCTTATAATCATGCTTCTATTAAAATGTGGATTATGGTCTAGGTTTGTTTTCTTCAGTCTTGATTCCGAGTTAGGACTCAGGCAAATGTAGCCAGACAAACGTTCTAAAATAGTAAGCGATTCCAAAATGTTGAAAACCCGATCCCCAAGCCACGCTATGTATGGATTAACATTTGCTTGTCCTAATCAACATGTTTTCAATGCAGTCTATCTGAACAAGGACATTCACCTGTGGCCAAGACCCTTCTTGAATAGGGGGGGCAGCAGCAATGCAGTGGAACCATAGATGTTTATAAAATAATGAAATGTAGATTGTATGAATTATTTATGTCAAATAGCCTACATTCTGTTGATATTTCAATGCATGACAGGAGATTTATTCCCAAATAAACACCGTTGTGTTAGCCTACTCAGATGGACTTTTCATGTATCACTATATGAACCAAAATGCAGAAGTTGTATTTATACATTTTGTATTTTATGTAAGTCTTCGTCAATAGAGTGCTCTCATTTGCTCAGTGCAGCTATGAGCCGCTGTTAAACTCACGCGCTCGGCACGCGCCATGGATGCGCAACAGATGGGAGTCTGTTGCACGCCCATCCCCCACGTCTCTGCCATTGCGCTGCACTTGTTCCGTATCCCATTGCTTACTCATGTTCTTGATTTGTGCTCCCGTCACCTGTCTGCGTGTTTTTTCAAACATATTTGGCGTCAGTAGCCTATATTCCATCTGCATGATGGTGAGTGGGGGTAGGGACAGTGGTTTACAATGTCATCTCTAACAGTTTTGCACCAGAATTGGAAGTTCAAAACGTCAAATTTCAAGTGTTTAAGGTTAAGTTTAGGCATTAACCCCCAATTTTTAAGGTTAGGGTTAAGTGCAGGCATTCATTCCAAATTCTTAAGGTTAGGCATTAACTCTGACAGTCAATATGTGACGTAATACACCTGGTTTTGGATTGTTAAATGCTGGTGGCACTGCGTTGGCTTGTCAAATCTTCTGAACAGGCTTGTGAAGGCTTCTTAACAGTCAATATGTGACGTAATACACCTGGTTTTGGATTGTTAAATGCTGGTGGCACTGCGTTGGCTTGTCAAATCTTCTGAACAGGCTTGTGAAGGCTTCTTAACAGTCAATTGCAGCCTATATGCTACAATGTACTGTGCGAAAGTATAGAAAAGTATATGTCCTATACTTTGTCCATTACTTCTAGATTACATTAAGCTACACAATTTATTAGGCTAAATGAAAATAAAAAAGGCTCTCCAAACCATGTATGCATTGGTTATTCAATATTGCTTATCGAGGTGACCTTGTACCATCCATGTGCTTTGTAAATATACAGTGCCTTGCGAAAGTATTCGGCCCCCTTGAACTTTGCGACCTTTTGCCACATTTCAGGCTTCAAACATAAAGATATAAAACTGTATTTTTTTGTGAAGAATCAACAACAAGTGGGACACAATCATGAAGTGGAACGACATTTATTGGATATTTCAAACTTTTTTAACAAATCAAAAACTGAAAAATTGGGCGTGCAAAATTATTCTCTGTCCTCCACTCATTACCTGTATTAATGGCACCTGTTTGAACTTGTTATCAGTATAAAAGACACCTGTCCACAACCTCAAACAGTCACACTCCAAACTCCACTATGGCCAAGACCAAAGAGCTGTCAAAGGACACCAGAAACAAAATTGTGGACCTGCACCAGGTTGGGAAGACTGAATCTGCAATAGGTAAGCAGCTTGGTTTGAAGAAATCAACTGTGGGAGCAATTATTAGGAAATGGAAGACATACAAGACCACTGATAATCTCGCTTGATCTGGGGCTCCACGCAAGATCTCACCCCGTGGGGTCAAAATGATCACAAGAACGGTGAGCAAAAATCCCAGAACCACACGGGGGGACCTAGTGAATGACCTGCAGAGAGCTGGGACCAAAGTAACAAAGCTTACCATCAGTAACACACTACGCCGCCAGGGACTCAAATCCTGCAGTGCCAGACGTGTCCCCCTGCTTAAGCCAGTACATGTCCAGGCCCGTCTGAAGTTTGCTAGAGAGCATTTGGATGATCCAGAAGAAGATTGGGAGAATGTCATATGGTCAGATGAAACCAAAATATAACTTTTTGGTAAAAACTCAACTCTTCGTGTTTGGAGGACAAAGAATGCTGAGTTGCATCCAAAGAACACCATACCTACTGTGAAGCATGGGGCTGGAAACATCATGCTTTGAGGCTGTTTTTCTGCAAAGGGACCAGGACGACTCATCCGTGTAAAGGAAAGAATGATTGCGGCCATGTATCATGAGATTTTGAGTGAAAACCTCCTTCCATCAGCAAGGGCATTGAAGATGAAACGTGGCTGGGTCTTTCAGCATGACAATGATCCCAAACACACCGCCCGGGCAACGAAGGAGTGGCTTCGTAAGAAGCATTTCAAGGTCCTGGAGTGGCCTAGCCCGTCTCCAGATCTCAACCCCATAGAAAATCTTTGGAGGGAGTTGAAAGTCCGTGTTGCCCAGCAACAGCCCCAAAACATCATTGCACTAGAGGAGATCTGCATGAAGGAATGGGCCAAAATACCAGCAACAGTGTGTGAAAACCTTGTGAAAACTTACAGAAAATGTTTGACCTCTGTCATTGACCTTTTGTTATTGACCAAATACTTATTTTTCACCATAGTAATCAAAAAAGTGTTAAACAAATCAAAATATATTTGAGATTCTTCAAATAGCTACCCTTTGCCTTGATGACAGCTTTGCGCACTCTTGGCATTCTCTCAACCAGCTTCACCTGGAATGCTTTCCCAACAATCTTGAAGGAGTTCCCACAAATACTGAGCACTTGTTAGCTGCTTTTCCTTCACTCTACGGTCCAACTCATTCCAAACCATCTCAATTTGGTTGAGGTCGGGGGATTGTGGATGTATGTCATCTGATGCAACACTCCATCACTCTCCTTCTTGGTAAAATATCCCTTACACAGCCTGGAGGTGTGTTGGGTCATTGTCCTTTTGAAAAACAATTGAAGGTCCCTTTAAGCCAAAACTAGATGGGATGGCATATCACTGCAGAATGCTGTGGTAGCCATACTGGTTAAATGTGCCTTGAATTAAAAATAAATCACAGAAAGTGTCACCAGCAAAGCACCCCCACACCATTACACCACCTCCTCCATGCTTTACGGTGGGAAATACACATGCAGAGATCATCCGTTCCCCCACACCGCGTATCACAAAGACTTGGCGGTTGGAACCAAAAATCTCCAATTTGGACTCCAGACCAAAGGACATATATCCTCTGGTCTAATGTCCATTGCACGTGTTTCTTGGCCCAAGCAAGTCTCTTCTTCCTATTGGTGTCCTTTAGTAGTGTTTTTTCCATTTGACCATGACGGCCTGATTCACACAGTCTTCTCTGTTCTCTTCTCTGTGTCTGTTACTTGAACCCTGTGAAGCATTTATTTGGGCTGAAGTTTCTGAGGCTGGTAACTCTAATGAACTGATCCTCTGCAGCAGAGGTAACTCTGGGTCTTCCATTCCTATGGCAGTCCTCATGAGAACCAGTTTCATCATAGCGCTTGATGGTATTTGCGACTGCACTTGAAGAAACTTTCAAAGTTCTTGAAATATTCCGTATTGACTGAACTTGATGTCTTAAAGTAACGATGAACTGTCGTTTATCTCTGCTTGTTTGAGCTGTTCTTGCCATTATATGGAGTTGGTTTCTTCTGTATACCCCCCATACCTTGTCACAACACAACTGACTGGCTCAAATGCATTAAGAAGGAAAGAAATTCCAAAAATGAACTTTATTAAACAAGGCACACCTGCTAATTGAAATGCATTCCAAGTGACTACCTCATGAAGCTGGTTAAGAGAATGCCAAGACTGTGCAAAGCTGTCATCAAGGTAAAGGGTGGCTATTTGAAGAATCTCAAATATAAAATTGATTTTTATTTGTTTAACACTTTTTTGGTCACTACATGATTCCATATGTGTTATTTCATAGTTTTGATGTCTTCACTACTATTCTACAATGTAGAAAATTGTACAAATAAAGAAAAGCCTTGAATGAGTAGGTGTTCTTAAACTTTTGACGGGTAGTGTACATATATTTATTTTTTAATCCCAGCCCCCGTAGGCCATCATGGTAAATAAGAATGTGATCTTAACTAACTTGTCTAGTTAAATAAAGGTTTGATTCAATAAATAGCCAGAAATGGGTAAGCCTACGCATTCTTTTTGCACTTGCCCTTTTACCCAAATCAACTGCCGTGAAGTCCAGTTTGGGAACAGGGCTTTCGATATCAAACACAAAATCCTGGAGGGCTTTCTGTTAGGGCCCTCTTTGTCCATAATTTGGCGTGGGTATCCCATCTGTGCAAGCTGAATGGACAGTGATCCTTTGTTGGGGAATACCTCAAAATGTGGAGGAAATGATCATGTTTTTGTTGGCCACTGTATCGGAGATGCTGTGCATCATGGATGCGCTGTATGAGGGGTGACACAGCAGTTATAGAACAGACAAGTGTTCCTTTTAGCTGGGATAATGTCTGTGTGCATCAGGATATAGGCTACATGAGACATCCATGTTTGTTAACGCGATGTAGGCTAGTGTCAGTATTTCAGTATGGCAGTAGTCTCAGTAAAATAAACCAAACCTTTTCCAGTTAAGAGCATCAAATGACTATTTTGCACATTGAAGATCTAAACTATTTAATTGAACCATATTCAATATTTCTGAAATTGGCATATTTTCATTATCTAATTCACGTCAATGTGGTACAGGATTACACAATGAAAATATTAGAATGTTGTTCTATTGGGCTATTATGTTATAAATAGGATCATGCTATGCATCATAAATGGTGAGAATCTGGGTTTGAACGGGTTCGCAGACGCGAGCCAACCTTTCAAGACAGATGGGGGTCAAGTGAAAATTCAGTGAAGCATAAAATGGAACATCAAGCTTCTATTTGGGGTAGACTAGCCTTGTTGGAACAGTTATTTGAATATTATAAGAATGCCATGGATTTGCCATCATGAAATGTAAATATTCCAATATTAAATGGATCCAGATGTTAAATATGTGTAGGCCTACATCAAAACTGTATTTGCTAGCATAAATTAACTATAGTGCTATGATCGATTCATTGTTGTCCATAACGGATATTGATTGCCTTTCTAGTGGCATATAGAGTCATAGGCTACCCTCCCTATAGGTCTTTAGCAGAACGATGGAGTACTTATCTATATCCAACACCCTCGTGATGACCAGCCAATGAGTACTGTTACATGCACACAATAATGATTGACAAGCTTTACATGCTTTAAAGCATGCTTTACAAGAATGATACATTCCCTGATAATCCTGTTTACGGACACATCTGAAACCGGGCTACCTGATGGCACTCTGGTAAGTGCAGACAGCGACCATGTTACTTTTGGGAAGCATATTTGCTTCTGAGATGGGACATATAACGTTTTAAATGTGAAAACTACTTCTAAGACACATACATTCAGTTGTTCTGAAATGACTTCACTCGCCCTAAAGAGGGAGGCTCACTCGGCTGGTGCTGGCACATGCGCAGATCAAATACATTGCTGAAACGCCCACTAAGGTGTTTACATACCCTAATAATTCTAAAGATTGCTCAGAAAACCAGATGTTTTAATCAGCATATGCTTACTCCGATTTTGACCGTACGCCGATTCAGATAAGCAGAGTAAGGTGTTAACATGACTTTTGCGTAATCTGCCTACTGATACTCAACACGGGGGCCCCTCGGGGCTGCATGCTTAGTCCCCTCCTGTACTCCTTGTTAACCCACGACTGCGTAACCAAACACCATCAATAAGTTTGCTGATGGCACAACAGTGGTAGGTCTGATCACTGACAATGATGAGACAACAAATAGGAAAGAGGTCAGAGACCTGGTGGTGTGGTGCCAGGACAACAACCTCTCCCTCAATGTGATCAAGTCTAGGGAGCTGATTGTGGACTGCAGGAAAAGGAGCACCGAGCACGCCCCCATTCTCATTGAAGGGGATGTAGTAGAGCACGTTTTGAGCTTCAAGTTCCTTGGCGTCCACATCACCAACAAACTAACATGGACCAAGCACACCAAGACAGTCGTGAAGAGTGCTTGACGAAACCTATTCCCCCTCAGCAAACTGAAAAGATTTGGCATGGGTCCTTAGATCCTCAAAAAGTTCTACAGCTGCAACATCGAGAGCATCCTGACTGGTTGCATCAAATCAAATCAAAATCAATCAAATCAAATTGTATTTGTCACATACACATGGTTAGCAGATGTTAATGCGAGTGTAGCGAAATGCTTGTGCTTCTAGTTCCGACAATGCAGTAATAACCAACAAGTAATCTAACTAACAATTCCAAAACTACTGTCTTATACACAGTGTAAGGGGATAAAGAATATGTACATAAGGATATATGAATGAGTGATGGTACAGAGCAGCATAGGCAAGATACAGTAGATGGTATCGAGTACAGTATATACATATGAGATGAGTATGTAAACAAAGTGGCATAGTTAAAGTGGCTAGTGATACATGTATTACATAGGATGCAGTCGATTATATAGAGTACAGTATATACGTATGCATATGAGATGAATAATGTAGGGTAAGTAACATTATATAAGGTAGCATTGTTTAAAGTGGCTAGTGATATATTTACATCATTTCCCATCAATTCCCATTATTAAAGTGGCTGGAGTTGAGTCAGTGTCAGCGTGTTGGCAGCAGCCACTCAATGTTAGTGGTGGCTGTTTAACAGTCTGATGGCCTTGAGATAGAAGCTGTTTTTCAGTCTCTCGGTCCCAGCTTTGATGCACCTGTACTGACCTCGCCTTCTGGATGATAGCGGGGTGAACAGGCAGTGGCTCGGGTGGTTGATGTCCTTGATGATCTTTATGGCCTTCCTGTAACATCGGGTGGTGTAGGTGTCCTGGAGGGCAGGTAGTTTGCCCCCGGTGATGCGTTGTGCAGACCTCACTACCCTCTGGAGAGCCTTACGGTTGTGGGCGGAGCAGTTGCCGTACCAGGCGGTGATACAGCCCGCCAGGATGCTCTCGATTGTGCATCTGTAGAAGTTTGTGAGTGCTTTTGGTGACAAGCCGAATTTCTTCAGCCTCCTGAGGTTGAAGAGGCGCTGCTGCGCCTTCTTCACGATGCTGTCTGTGTGAGTGGACCAATTCAGTTTGTCTGTGATGTGTATGCCAAGGAACTTAAAACTTGCTACCCTCTCCACTACTGTTCCATTGATGTGGATCGGGGGGTGTTCCCTCTGCTGTTTCCTGAAGTCCACAATCATCTCCTTAGTTTTGTTGACGTTGAGTGTGAGGTTATTTTCCTGACACCACACTCCGAGGGCCTTCACCTCCTCCCTGTAGGCCGTCTCGTCGTTGTTGGTAATCAAGCCTACCACTGTTGTGTCGTCCGCAAACTTGATGATTGAGTTGGAGGCGTGCGTGGCCACGCAGTCGTGGGTGAACAGGGAGTACAGGAGAGGGCTCAGAACGCACCCTTGTGGGGCCCCAGTGTTGAGGATCAGCGGGGTGGAGATGTTGTTGCCTACCCTCACCACCTGGGGGCGGCCCGTCAGGAAGTCTAGTACCCAGTTGCACAGGGCGGGGTCGAGACCCAGGGTCTCAAGCTTGATGACGAGCTTGGAGGGTACTATGGTGTTGAATGCCGAGCTGTAGTCGATGAACAGCATTCTCACATAGGTATTCCTCTTGTCCAGATGGGTTAGGGCAGTGTGCAGTGTGGTTGAGATTGCATCGTCTGTGGACCTATTTGGGCGGTAAGCAAATTGGAGTGGGTCTAGGGTGTCAGGTAGGGTGGAGGTGATATGGTCCTTGACTAGTCTCTGAAAGCACTTCATGATGACGGAAGTGAGTGCTACGGGGCGGTAGTCGTTTAGCTCAGTTACCTTAGCTTTCTTGGGAACAGGAACAATGGTGGCCCTCTTGAAGCATGTGGGAACAGCAGACTGGTATAGGGATTGATTGAATATGTCCGTAAACACACCGGCCAGGTGGTGTGCGCATGCTCTGAGGGCGCGGCTGGGGATGCCGTCTGGGCCTGCAGCCTTGCGAGGGTTAACACGTTTAAATGTCTTACTCACCTCGGCTGCAGTGAAGGAGAGTCCGCATGTTTTCGTTGCAGGCCGTGTCAGTGGCACTGTATTGTCCTCAAAGCGGGCAAAAAAGTTAATTAGTCTGCCTGGGAGCAAGACATCCTGGTCCGTGACTGGGCTGGATTTCTTATTGTAGTCCGTGATTGACTGTAGACCCTGCCACATGCCTCTTGTGTCTGAGCCGTTGAATTGAGATTCTACTTTGTCTCTGTACTGACGCTTAGCTTGTTTGATAGCCTTGCGGAGGGAATAGCTGCACTGTTTGTATTCGGTCATGTTGGTATGGCTGGTATGGCCTGGTATGGCGACTGCTCGTCCTCTGACCGCAAGGCACTACAGAGGGTAGTGCGTATGGCCCAGTACATCATTGGGGCCAAGCTTCCTGCCATCCAGGATCTCTATACCAGGCGATGTCAGAGGAAAGCCCTAAAAATTGTCAAAGACTCTCTGCTACCACACAGCAAGCGATACCGGAGCGCCAAGTCTAGGTCCAAGAGGACTCTAAACAGCTTCTACCCCCAAGCCATAAGAATACTGAACATCTAATTAAATGGCTACCCAACTATCTGCATTCCCCCCTTTTACGCTGCTGCTACTATCTGTTATTATCTATGCATAAGTCACTTTAATAACTCTACCTACATGTACATATTACCTCAATTACCTCGATTAACCGGTGCCCCCGCACATTGACTCTATACCTGTATCCCCTGCATATAGCCTCACTATTGTTATTTCATTGCTGCTCTTTAATTATTTGTGACTTTTCTTCCTTTTTTTCTTAACTTCATTTTTGGTTAGGGGCTTGAAAGTAAGCATTTCATTGTAAGGTCTACTACACCTGTTGTATTCAGCATTTCACTGTAATGTCTACTACACCTGTTGTATTCAGCATTTCACTGTGAGGTCTACTACACCTGTTGTATTCAGCATTTCATTGTAAGGTCTACTACACCTGTTGTATTCAGCATTTCACTGTAAGGTCTACTACACCTGTTGTATTCAGCATTTCACTGTAAGGTCTACTACACCTGTTGTATTCAGCATTTCATTGTAAGGTCTACTACACCTGTTGTATTCAGCATTTCATTGTAAGGTCTACTACACCTGCTGTATTCAGCATTTCACTGTAATGTCTACTACACCTGTTGTATTCAGCATTTCACTGTAAGGTCTACTACACCTGTTGTATTCAACATTTCACTGTAATGTCTACTACACCTGTTGTATTCAGCATTTCACTGTAATGTCTACTACACCTGTTGTATTCAGCATTTCATTGTAAGGTCTACTACACCTGTTGTATTCAGCATTTCATTGTAAGGTCTACTACACCTGTTGTATTCAGCATTTCACTGTAAGGTATACTACACCTGTTGTATTCAGCATTTCACTGTAATGTCTACTACACCTGTTGTATTCAGCATTTCACTGTGAGGTCTACTACACCTGTTGTATTCAGCATTTCATTGTAAGGTCTACTACACCTGTTGTATTCAGCATTTCACTGTAAGGTCTACTACACCTGTTGTATTCAGCATTTCACTGTAAGGTCTACTACACCTGTTGTATTCAGCATTTCATTGTAAGGTCTACTACACCTGTTGTATTCAGCATTTCATTGTAAGGTCTCTACTGTATTCAGCACCTGTCTACTACACCTGTATTCAGCATTTCACTGTAAGGTCTACTACACCTGTTGTATTGTTGTATTCAGCATTTCACTGTAAGGTCTACTACACCTGTTGTATTCAACATTTCACTGTAATGTCTACTACACCTGTTGTATTTCAGCATTTCACTGTAAGGTCTACTACACCTGTTGTATTCAGCATTTCATTGTAAGGTCTACTACACCTGTTGTATTCAGCATTTCATTGTAAGGTCTACTACACCTGTTGTATTCAGCATTTCACTGTAAGGTATACTACACCTGTTGTATTCAGCATTTCACTGTAATGTCTACTACACCTGTTGTATTCAGCATTTCACTGTGAGGTCTACTACACCTGTTGTATTCAGCATTTCACTGTAATGTCTACTACACCTGTTGTATTCAGCATTTCACTGTAAGGTCTACTACACCTGTTGTATTCAGCATTTCACTGTAAGGTCTACTACACCTGTTGTATTCAGCATTTCACTGTAAGGTCTACTACACCTGTTGTATTCAGCATTTCACTGTAAGGTATACTACACCTGTTGTATTCAGCATTTCACTGTAAGGTCTACTACACCTGTTGTATTCAGCATTTCACTGTAAGGTCTACTACACCTGTTGTATTCAACATTTCACTGTAAGGTCTACTACACCTGTTGTATTCAACATTTCACTGTAAGGTCTACTACACCTGTTGTATTCAGCATTTCACTGTAAGGTATACTACACCTGTTGTATTCAACATTTCACTGTAAGGTCTACTACACCTGTTGTATTCAGCATTTCACTGTAAGGTCTACTACACCTGTTATATTCAGCATTTCACTGTAAGGTCTACTACACCTGTTGTATTCAACATTTCACTGTAAGGTCTACTACACCTGTTGTATTCAACATTTCACTGTAAGGTCTACTACACCTGTTGTATTCAGCATTTCACTGTAAGGTCTACTACACCTGTTGTATTCAGAATTTCACTGTAAGGTTGTATTTACCTGTTCTATTTGGCGCATGTGACAAATAACATTTGATTTGATTTAGGTTGAGAAGTGAGTTTCACAAATCCCCATATGATACCTTCATCCCCCATCTCACTCCACAGCAACCACAGAATTGAGCTATGTGCAAATGCAGATCCGGGTCACAGTACTAAAGAACATCAAACTGCTTGCTTAATAAGTACAGCTTTCTCCTGATTCGGCTCTTAACGAGGCTCAAAATCCTGACTTCTGGCTTGCAAACACGTGACTTCCCTCCTAAAGAGTGACCCTATCTCTCCACCAAAAAGCCAGCCTTTCGGGAGTGCAAGTGGGGACACTTCAGGCTATGCAGTGAGTTTCACAGATCCTCATCTACTACATTTAGTTCCATCTGACCATCCTGTTTCTTTTGATCATGAAAAACTCCCCAGACCCTGCCCTTGACAAGCACTCATAACATAATGCAGCCACCACCATGATTGAAAATATGCAGGGTGTTAGTGATAGGATTTACCTAGGCCAAAAAGTGAATTCCTTTGGTGTTCTTTTTCTTCAGTAACAGTTTTACAAACAGGATGCATGTTTTGGAATGTTGTTTTTTCAGTACAGGCCTCCTTTTTACTCACACCAGTTTTGTGTAGTGACCAAGACATTTTTCTCCCATCTAAGCCATTGAACAGTTACCTTCCTCTGGCAGCTCAGTTAGGAAGGACATCTGGATTTGTGTAGGGTCTGAGTGGTATGATACACCATCCAATGCTTAATTATTAACTTGACTGTGCTCATATGGATATTCATTGGGTTTGTGTTCATTTCGTCAACAATAACTATGACGGAAAATACTTTGCAATTACCTATTTTTCCTGACAAAAACTATGATAACGAGATGCCCTGGGGGGAAAAACGATAACTATTACAAATGACTTTACATTTTAGTAGAAAATATGAGTCAAGACTAATGGACATTTCATTTGACATGAAGCTCCTTTTCGTCTGTTTTGTCCAATCCTAAACATGCAGGATATTTCATGCAATTTGCTTGATCTGATCTGCCCGGCTCTCCCACATAGTTTCCAGGCGGTCACTTCAGTCACTCGTCCGTCTTTTTAACTGATGCGAAGCCAGGACACTTGACTTGTAACTAACCTCAACTAGAAACAATGTTTACTCTTACTTTCATGTGGGCTATTTTCCATTGATCACATTATAAGCTCAATTTTCCCCATGTGTTCTGTTATTCATTAATCTGTG
The DNA here is from genome assembly GCF_018296145.1 of Oncorhynchus tshawytscha. Taxonomy (NCBI): domain Eukaryota; kingdom Metazoa; phylum Chordata; class Actinopteri; order Salmoniformes; family Salmonidae; genus Oncorhynchus; species Oncorhynchus tshawytscha. The sequence goes on along the minus strand of NC_056450.1, from coordinate 471,406 downwards.
TTGCTGCTCTCGTACTGCCGTTTTCCTATGGGAAAAAACAATGCTGTTTGAATGTTACACTGAAAAAATGATTTGAATTTACTTCATTCAAATGTGTACATCGGTTCCACATGAATGAAACATGTTAGCTAAACAGTTTACTTATTTTCTTTTTGTCAAGCCAATATAATTTGTTCAAGTAAATGCACTGTAATGGAATACAATCAATTTAACATGATTTGGTAAAGCACATTTTATTTGAATTAAATGTGTAGCTTCAAATGGATTTTTATCATGTTCCCTAAACCAGATCACAACTTGATAATTAACATTTTATTGTTGATATTACTCATAATCATGTAGAACTTTGTCCATACTTTATATTATAGACAAGGTTCTACATAATTATTCGTGGAAGCACAAGATGAAGTGCTGCCATTTTCTACCTTAGTGTTTGTATTTACAAAAATAAGGAAATAAAAAGCATATGCTAAAGATGTGTAACCAAGGAGCAAGAGACCATCTGCATCAGTGACTAAGAAGACATAAGGCATGTGTTTCAAAAATGACTGTTTTTGTTATGGTTCAGCTCTTTGGAATGACAAAATGTCCATTCACTGACATTCAGTGTTCAATGAATTGCACAGGTCTAAATCACATTAATGTAGGCTGTACAGTGGCAAGAAAAAGTATGTGAACCCTTTGGAATTACCTGGATTTCTGCATAAATTGGTCATCAAATTTGATCTGATCTTCATCTAAGTCACAACAATAGACAAACACAGTGTGCTTATTAAACTAATAACACACAAACAAGAATATGTTTTCATGTCTTTATTGAACACACTGTGTAAACATTCACAGTGCAGGGTGGGAAAAGTATAAGTATTTAATAACTGGTTGGCCCTCTTTTGGCAGCAATAACCTCAACCTAACTTTTTCTTTTGTTGCGGATCAGACCTGTACAATGGTCAGAAGGAATTTTGGACCATTCCTCTTTACAAAACTGTTTCAGTTCAACAATATTCTTAGGATGTCTGGTGTGAACCGCTCTCTTGAGGGCATGCCACAGCATCTCAATCAGGTTGAGGTCAGGACTCTGTGTGGGCCATTCCAGTAGGCATATTTTCTTCTGTTGAAGCCATTCTGTTGTTGATTTACCTCTGTGTTTTGGGTCGTTGTCCTGTTGCAACACCCAACTTCTGTTGAGTTTCAATTGGCGGACAGATAGCCTTACATTCTTCTGCAAAATGTCTTGATAAACTTGGGAATACATTTTTCCATCGATGATCGCAAGCTGTCCAGGCCGTGAAGCAGCAAAACAGCCCCAAACCAAGATGCTCCCTCCACCATACTTTACAGTTGGGATGAGGTTTTGATGTTGGTGTGCTGTGCCTTTTTTTCTCCACACATAGTGTTGTGCATTCTTTCCAAACAATTCAACTTTTGTTGAATCTGTCCACAGAATATTTTGCCAGTAGCACTGTGGAACATCCAGGTGCTCTTTTGCGAACTTCAGACATGCAGCAATGTTTTTTTTGGACAGCAGTGGCTTTTTTCTGTGGTGTCCTCCCATGAACACCATTCTTGTTTAGTGTTTTATGTATCATTGTCACGCCCTGACCTTAGTATTCTTTGTTTTATTTATTATTTCAGTTCGGTCAGGGTGTGACATGGGTGATGTATGTGTTTTTGTACTGTCTAGGGGTTTTGTTTGTCTATGGGTGTTTTTTACTAGTCTAGGTGTTATGTATGTCTATGGTTGCCTAGATTGGTTCTCAATTAGAGGCAGCGGTTTATCGTTGTCTCTGATTGGGAACCATATTTAGGCAGCCATATTCCTTGGGTATTTCGTGGGTTATTGTCTATGTTAGTTGCCTGTGTTTGCACTTGTTATATATATATATATATAATATAGCGTCACGTTTGTTTAGTGTTTCTTTGTTAATAAATAGATGTATTCACATCACGCTGCGCCTTGGTCTCCTCCATTCAACGAACGTGACAATCGTAGGCTCGTCAACAGAGATGTTCGCATGTAACAGAGATTTCCGTAAGTCTTTAGCTGACTTTAGCTTTCTTTAAAAGTATTTATTAATGAGACATATGCATTTTGATTTAGTAAATGTTCCATTTCATCTTACAGTGGTTTAAAAAAGTCCAACTCCTATAGGTCCAGGTGCAGAAGAAATGAAGTACCAAACTTCATTACTGTTAAATGTTTTAGTGGTGAGGCATTGACAGAAGTCTCCCCTATCATACTAGGCATCATAATGGTTCAAATGTATTTCAGGCCAACTTGAATGGCCACTGTCAAGAAATTGTCGATACATGGCACTGCAAACCTAAGAGTATATGTGTTTGTCTGTGTAGCCTCTCTAGGAAAGACAATGGTCAAAAAACGAAGTTCAAATGGACTGAGACATGGTATGTTTTTCTCTTTATAGTGAAAAATGGAGTAGTTGTATTATAAATGATCAGAATGGTGGAATCCTTTAAACCCAAACAACCATAAAGTAATTAATCCTCTGTAAATCTGGGTACTTTACAATATAACTGCATTGCTTTGATCGAAATGTATAGTCCTCTGGATCTGTACAAACTAGTTCATCTTTATACATAATTATCAGAGTTTCATTAGATTGTAGAAATGACAATACTGTAGTTTAATGAAATGCTTTTTACACTAATTATCAGATGATAAATCTCAATCAAGTACATTTTATATAGCATTTAAGTAAATTACACCCTAAACAAGCCAGATCTGGTGTGTACAATGTTACACTGCCCTTTGTGGTGCATCATATATTTACCATCTGTTTTTGTGAGTGCAATGTCAATCAGAATATGCCTCTGGAGGTGTTTGAGCTTGCAACAAGAAACTGGTATAAGAATTTATAAAACAGCTTGCCAAGCATAAACCAACGTCATTTTCATGAAGCGTCTGCCACTTAGAAGCGCAAACATATAGTAACATTTTTACACTGTAGCGAAGGACTCGAGTCAATACGACCAGGTGACGCGTCTCCTGGCCACAAAGCTTCCGCATCATTTCGAGTCCACAGGGGAACAACAAAGCGACACGTGACTAATGTATTACTGTATAGACATGTTTATTTAATAACAAAATAAAACATTTTATCAACTGCAATGCTGAATAAAATATGATACGAGAGTGGGTGACACTGTAATATCTCATTTGTAGACTGATCAAATCATAATTTGTCTAAATATTTTTTGTTTTGGATTGTGCCATGAAAAAACAATAAACGAATTCGATTGACCTCCTGAAACAACGATTCCTACTTGAACTGACTGTAGTCTAACTGATCGGAGGTTCTTCAGAAATCTATGGTCAGTGTAGGTGAGGACAATTTTAACTCCAATTTAACTCGTTCGTATCTATTCTACAGTTGTCCATAGACTAAATGTATCTGAATTGAATGATTGAGCACCAAATGAAGGGTCGTATTGTCTACGTAATGAATGTCACGAGAACTGCACGAGCCGGGTAACTCGGGCACCAGTTGGTTGCGCAAGTGTGTTTTTGACACACACAATAACCTACAAGATGAATGTAACAAACCCAAAAGACTGTCTCAGTATTTTTTTAAACATTTAGCCTTTATGACAACTTTATATTCTTTGTAGTTTGTAGGCCACCGAACTACCTGAAAACATAGCATGCGTAGCATTCATAGCATTCATTCTAACGAGACTTAGAAAAACAAGTCAAAAGGTTGTATTGTGGATTCATGCATAATATGTTTGGCTTACATGTCACCATCAAGTCAAACAACGTTCACTTCTAAATCATGTAATAGTATAGGCCAAGGCACCCTTTAGTCCCCAAGCGTGGACAGATTGTAAGCGCGTATGAACTTCATCAATGACATGAAATGTAAATACCCAAGCCAAAATCCAAGCTAAAAAGGTACACATCTGGTGCCTCAACTTGAGTTTTCCCTTAAACCATGTCGAATGGCTCTATGGCGTCACATTAGACTCAAACTGTATTCCTAATTTCCTCCAACAGCAGTCTCTCTGACGTACCAGCCTGTATCAGACACGAGATCACGGTAGTCTGCATTATTCTAGGTAGTAATGACTACAATTTTACTCGTATGGCCTTGTTATAGCCTATGCTTCTATAACTGAAATTAAAGAGATCATGCAGTATTTCACATTTCAATCCTATGTATTGGACATTGTCTTTCGGTATACAGAATTACAAGTGGGCTAAGCTGCAATCAGACATAGTCGATGTTATTGGACAGACGGCTCGATGGCGCGTTTTTTGAATGCACGATTTCATATGTGCATTGAGGGGTCTTCATTGTGCGGCCCCTGTAGATATGGGGGGCACGAGAACGACACGAGCCTGAGGAACAAAAGGACAGATGGCCCTCCGGTCCATCTAATGAATTATGGAGAATTTGATGGAAATTGGACCATCAAATAGTTCATGAAGGGTGAGGTATCTTTCTATTTGATAATGTTGCATTATATTGTTATTAGACCTATAGGCTACTGAAACTAAATACAATACTCAATGCTATGGGCATCCAACGATATGATCATATTAATGATAGCCATCACATCTTTAAAAGAAGGTCTACCTTATAACATTATTTTACTGAAAATAGTGTGAGAAGGAAAGAACTGGATTAATAAACTATATTGAGCTCATTTTGTAAAATAATCCATCGATATGTACGTTTAACAGTAATGTTATATATGTTTAACATGAAACAAATCATAAAACATGTTTTGATATGGTAATATGCATACGGTTAGGCTATATTCCAGATATTAAGCTTTGATGCTGAGGGCTTAGTCAAGCCTTAGAAGGCGTGGACCAATCGCCTCCGCCCACAAAGAGCACCCCAGCCACACTGGTTCACCAGCCTCGTGCGCTAAAAGGGCGCTCAATACAATCCACTGTTCCAGCCATCCACGCGCAACGCCACGCTCCTGCTCCATCGAAGCTCCATCAAAGCAAGGAGGCCGATTTCTGGTATGTATTCATCAATAATATCAGAAATAGTATTATCAGAACATGCTGTCTGTTTTGGGAAAGACTAGCACGCTTTCCTTGAACGAATGTGTGAACTGTTTATTATTTGAAGCACTCTCGAATTGGCAGAGCAGGTCCATTATGTTGCACCATATAAACATTCATGTCATTAGCATTTATCAGTACATTTGTAAATGCATTAAAGTAGTATCGTAATCATATTGGTATGAAAGTAGCCTATTGTATCGATACAATGTAATCTTGTGCATGATTAAGTAACACGCATATCGAGAGCGTTTAATGTTACTCTATTGAATGTAGAAGGTCTGTTCTATAATATGTTGTTATTAGTCATATTCCTATTGTTCACTCATGTCAAAATGTCATATTATGTCAAGTTAGTGTTAATTCAATCATGGATAAAGTGCTGTTGTTAATGGCATTCGTGAATTGTAAATGGAGGACAAGTGTGTGAGAAAGTTCGACCATGTAAATTCTCACCAGCAACTCACGGATGACTGCATTGCTGTGGTGTGGCAGAGGAATGGTAAGTTGGTTGTCATTAAGAAAGAATGTGTTGTCTCAAGGTTATATGGATGTTGGAATTGCTTGTATCTACAGTAAATAGGCGACATCTGTCTGCTAATGTAACATGAAACGCAATTGTAGTTCAACCCATGCAGTGTCAATAAGTGCATTTTGAATTACACAGTTCGCCTTAAGCTACTGACCATACTATAAAGTGTTTAAGTCAAACAATGTGGTATCTCAATAAACAGCTCAGATAGTTTTGCTTTATGAAATGGTAATATGTCAAAGACATGCATTATTAGTACAAAAAAATGAGGAAATAAGAGTTAGGTCTACAAGGAGTTTACAACACATTATGCAGATTATTTTAACTGGAAGTTGAGATTGCATTAAGATGTAATTAATATATGTATATATATATATTTATAATTGATCTGTAAAAAATATGCATGAATCATTTACTCACTAACTGTTTTTAAATAATTGGAAAACTGTCAGAATCTCAGTCATTTATAAACCCCATAGTTATTTGGAAAAGGTTCATCAAATGTTTCATTAAAGCGGCACTCATAGTTTTAACCATGTTTTTAGGCTACATGGTGTTTGTTTAAATGTACTTAGTTTACAACATTGGAGTAAACCAAGCGTATATTTTGGGTTCTGATGATTGAACTAAGCTCATGAGGCATTTATAAGTAATATTTTTCAAAAATCAATAGGTAGGCATACATATCATTTATTCACAAGTCCACAAATGGATGTAGCAACAGCAGATTGCCCCTTTATGGATCTTCAAGTGAATTGACTAGTCTTTATGAATATATATATGCCAAAAAGCGGCTTACAGTGTCACGCGGTCCCGGGAATCAAACCTGCCATAGCACCAACCTAAACCAACTGAGCTACAGAGGACCACATGAATGTAGATTGCAGTGTTACCTTGTCATTTTAAACCCCATATAGAGAACAAAAAAACATTGTTTCTGGTTGAAATTCCACTGGGCACACTACTGGTTGAATCAATGTTGTTTACGGGTCATTTCAATAAAATTACGTTGAACCAATGTGGAATAGACGTTGGATTGACGTCTGCACCCAGTATACCTGTTAGATATACACAGTTAGGTATTGCTTCACAACGTGTGTGAGTACGCGTCTGTATGTCAAGAGAGAATTCACCATTAAAGTATTCAAGAGGATCAAACCGGACGACCAAATAAAGTGATCTCTTGCCGTTTGTGTCTTATTCAATTGTGACAATTTCACATGATGTAGCTACTCCTTCCAAACTGATACGCACACACATGCTGAAATATTAAAGTTGTTGTGTCTTGTCTGGTTATTTATGTATAGTACGCTATGGATTGGAGTTATAAATGCGGCATTTGTAGATTGCAGAAAAGTATGGTGTTGGGATGCATATAAATCCTATTTGTCAATTATATAAGAACATTTAGTTGTGATTTCCTTGAGAACATATTTACATTAGATTATTTTATATGTTGACCAATTGGTCAAGGTATCGGTTTTTCTGAGAATAAATCTCTCCTTAGAGACTAGATGATGACGCACAGGACTGTGCCAAAAGGCATGTAAAACGGTAGGCGTCTTGGAGGTGGGATGATAATGAGCGTCACAAAGGTTTAAAAAGAAAAGTGTTGAAAATGGAACCATAAAAAAACGACAATAAACACCCAATTTAACTCTGAATAAAAAATAAACAAGAGCACTTAGTGGCCGTTTTATTTGTAATTTGATTTCAAAATCGAATTTAAAAGCCATTTATTTGTAGCTTGATTTCAAAATCGAAATTTAAGGTTCTATATGAGAGGCTCTTGATTTAAGAAGCGAATCAATGAATAGGCCTCCAACTGCACGCGTGCTGTTTGCTCAACCGAGGTTAATTGATGGCACGCGCCACCCCGCTGAACATTTGGACAGATGGGCCAACCTCTCTCTGCGGAGGCTGTGTGGAGGCACTGCCATTAGTAAAGGAATTTGGTAACTGCAGTAGACCTACACTGGAAAATGTATTTAATAACATGTTTATATTTAGCCAAAAATGTAAATACGTGTTTTCATTTTAATGTAAAACACAAACATACAATATAGGCCTAGGCCTAATTGCAGGGTATAAAATATGCAGTGATTTGTTGCTCATGTTATTGTTGTCATTGTTTTTAATTCGAGTCAATTTTGTTATCTTTTTTTATTTTGTTTTATTTGATCTGTCTTATAGATTTAGCTATTTCCACCCATAATTTTGGTTTAAATTTCCATTAAAATATATTTGTAATATCCTACATTGCTAATTTTCACAATGTTCAATAGGTTACTAAAATGTTGAAAAAAATAGGCCTATATTGGAACCAAAACGTCACTGAAGTTCCCCAGGGAGAAGCAGCGTTCCTGATTTGAATGTTCCCGCGCAGGCAAGCAGCAGATGGCCATAACAACGGGCCTTCAGTTTGGCTCTGAATGGAATTGCAACCAATTTGAATAACTGTCACACGTCAGACGCGTGCAAGGAATACCCCCGCGTTCACAGACGTCATCTTCAACGTTCACATTGAAAATCCGTTAGAAAGCCTGTTCCAATTCAATCGGGATTTCCAAACATTTGGGGTAATAGGGGCGTTTAAAATGACCCGTGAAACAAATACCCATAAAAGACTAGTCTAGCGCTATAGTGCTTCATTTCTCTATATGGTCTATATAGCCTTATTACTCGAAATGTTTGTGCTATAAATGGTAGATTATATACAGCAGCTGTTCTCTACAACAATAAAATAAAGCATATAGGTTTAGGTCTCTTTTTTTATAGCCTATGTGTTCTAGACATTTTAGACTAATAATTACGATTGCGCAAAACATATCCATTTATTTCTGGCAATAAAACTATTGTTCCTTATTTGTGCCATCAATTAATTGTCAGTCCCTCATGGGGTTTTAAAGGTCCAATGCAGCTGTTTTTTAAAATCTCAATATCAAATCATTTCTGGGTAAAAAAAGGCTACCTTGCCGAGTTTATTTTCAATTTAAAAAAATATTATTATTTTTTACAAAAACAGCCACTTAACAAAGAGCAATTTCTCAAGCAATAATTTTGCTATGACTGTCAGGGATTGCTCTGAGTGGGGAAGGGAAAACTGAAAAGTAGCTGTTATTAGCAGAGAGGTTTGTAACTCTTTCTTATTGGTCTGTTAACTCATTTACAGCCTCCATCCAACAGGCGGAAACTTCAGGCAGTATTTTCAAACAGCTCTTACACTAAAAGGGCATTATCCTCATTTTCACAATCTCACAGTATTATTCCAAACTCGTAGTGTGAAAATATATAGAAAACACGGGAAAATCACGTTTTTGACCACACTGAGCATTTAATAAGCACCTCCTCTTAGCAAGCAATCGCATGGTGTCTATAACAATTGGGCTTATGGCAACAGATTGTCCCATGAGGTACGAGTTAAGCACGGGGCTCAACCCATAGAGACCCAACCAACAGAGTGTGCTTGAGCAGAAAGTGATAAACTAGATAACATGAGAAGTAAAATGCAGCAACAATGCTCATATTTATGTGCTTAAAACCGTTTGTTAAATCATCTTAAGCGCTGGAATTCCATTAAAATCCATTATATGATTCTTGCAAGTCGAACTAAACAAAACGAATATGATTCAAGTCTCTGAAAGAATATCATATATAGCCTAAAAATATTATATTAGGCTATAAAAATGTTAGGAACTATAAGACCTCAATAATGCTTTTGGGGTAAAGAGCAGCTAACATACAAGTCTCACTTAAAGGCCCAATAATGCAGCCGTTTTTATATTAATATCAACTCATTTTGGGGTAACAGTTAAGTACTTTACTGTAATAGATGTCCATTAAAATCGTAAAAAATGGCTTTTTAGCAAGAAAACATCTCTCAAGCAATAATTTTGCTAGGGCTAAGACTGAGTGGGGAGGTGGAAACGGAAAACTAACTGTTATTGGCAGAGAGGTTTGGAACTCTTTGTTATTGGTCTATTAGCCAATTTACCCCATGGTGATGTCACCATGGAAACCCGAAACTCATGCAAGCTTGCTGCTTATAAGGTCCTGTGTTAATTGGGGCGGTTACTAGTCCAACGCTCTAATTAGTGGTTAGAGCGCTGGTCTAGTAACCGAAAGGTTGCATGGTCGAATCCCCGAGCTGACAAGGTAAAAATCTGTCGTTCTGCCCCTGAACAAGGCAGTTAACCCACTGTTCCTAGGCTGTCATTGAAAATACGAATTTGTTCTTAACTGACTTGCCTAGTTAAATAAAGGCCAAATATTATTGTATTTTCAACCAGCAACTATCAGGAAATAACACTGATCACATTTTTTCTCCCTTTTACACTTCTAACACTGAAACTAACAGTGTTGGTTTCATCAGCTGTTGTACAATATGATATAAAACACAGGAACATCATTTTGACTGCATTGGGGCTTTAAGGCTATATCTTATTCACAGATTGTTGTTTTATCCAATATTGACGCATACCCAGCTAGGTTGCTTGTGTTAGCTGTGGTCCAACATATGATGATTTCCTGTCACCCTCTGGTGATGAAACATATTGCAATTTATCACAGTCAACCACCGAGAGGCATATGCAGAGGTATACATTTTTTTTTTAACCTTTATTTAACCAGGCAAGTCAGTTAAGAACAAATTCTTATTTTCAATGACGGCCTAGGAACAGTGGGTTAACTGCATGTTCAGGGGCAGAACGACAGATTTGTACCTTGTCAGCTCGGGGGTTTGAACTTATGGAGAATCAAATATATATATATAATATATATATATATATATATATATATATATATATATATATATATATATATATATATATATATATATATCTAATTTTTTTTTGTGAGATGCACCGAATACAACAGGTGTAAACTTTGCTGTGAAATGCTTACTTACAAGCGTTTTCCTAACAAAGCGGAGTTAAAAGGAATTAAAACCCCCACACAAAGTTTCAGAATTGGTCGGGAGCCCGTAAAACAGCCGCTATCCACTGCAGCGCCATCTCCTTATATTGAAAAGGCCTACAAATGCATGAGAAAACGCACGACTCTCCCACGTGTTGCTCCACCCCTACTTCCAATAAATATTATTGCAGGGTCCCTTTACATGATGCAAGTCATACATTTTGTTTCTGGACTACATCAACAATAAGATATGGTTTTTGATATGAGCAAAAATGATTTAAAACGTTTTCTGATATAGCACGGGCTACCTGGCCTACTGGCTAATGTGTGTCCCCTGATGCAAACCACTAATTATATTGGGTAATGCAAAGTCTATCTCCTATGTAAAAGGATTTCGGAATTAAAATATACATAGGACTAACTGCTTTGAAAGACAACCCCTTATAAGCAGTGGTGTGTAATGATGGATGTCAAGGGAAGCCAGGCGTCCCCAAAAAATTGACCAAGAAAATCAGAAAATTATCACTTTTTCGTATCTCTGTTTCATAATTTTCCTTCAATTCAATAGGCTGAATGTACACTACATTGTCAAAAGTATGTGGACACCCCTTCAAATTAGTGGATTTGGCTATTTCAGCCACACCCATTGCTGACAGGTGTATAAATTCGAACAAACGCAGCCATGCAATCTCTATACACAAAAATTGGAGCTCAGTGACTTTCAACGTGGCACCGTCATAGGATGTCACCTTTACAACAAGTCTGTTTGTAAAATTTCTGGCCTGCTAGATCTGCCCCAGTCAACTGTAAGTTCTGTTATTGTGAAGTGGTAACGTCTTGGAGCAACAACGGCTCAGCTGGGAAGTGGTAGGCTACATGTAACAGTGCAGCTTCCGTCCCTCTCCTTGTCCCTACCTGGGCTCGAACCAGGGACCCTCTGCAGACATCAACAACTGACACCCACGAAGCATCGTTACCCATCGCTTCACAAAAGCCGCTGTCCTTGCAGAGCAAGGGGAACTACTACTTCAAGGTCTCAGAGCAAGTGACGTCAGTGAGTGAGTTGGCACGTCACTAATGCTTTTGTGGTTGAATGGAAGCATGTACCAGCAGTAATGTCCCAACATCTAGTGGAAGCCTTCCCAGAAGAGTGGAGGCTGTTATAGCAGCAAAGGAGGGACCAACTCCATATTAATCCCCATGATTTTGGAATGACATGTTCGAAGAGCAGGCATCCACATACTTTTGACAATGTATCTCACAGGAGAAAGCATCCGAGTGAGCAAAACAGCACCCCTCTGCCTCTGTATGTGTATCCCATCTAGTCCTATATGATGCTGTCTGGTCAAAAATATTATTACATTTTTGCCGTCCGTAGCATTGAATGCAAGGGAAGCTAATAATACCCAATCAGCGTTGAGCTAAACTGAGTGAGCTCAACTGTGAATGGCCCTGGCGCACCCCAAAATAGGAAAGGAAAGCCAGTTTGGATTTGGCTTCACACCAATCACATCAGGAGCAAAACATCAAATGACAGAATAAAATGTAACTGTTGCATCTCATTGTGTTGTTGTCCTCTGGTGGCTAGCTAGCTAAAAGTGTCCCTTTCCTAAATTAGCCATGGATGGATGTAGGGATTTGGACTTGTGGGTTTTACTTAATTCTCTGTACAAGCCAATGATTATGACGGTGATTCTGATCCAACCATTAATTCATACATTGTTGTGCCCCTGGCCTGAGGGGATGGAAGATCAATATCTAGCTAACTGTAGTAGGCTAATGTAAACTAGCTGGGTCCTCGTAGCCCATGAAAGGAAGTTAGGCTATCAAGCAAGCATTTCAGCCAGGTAGCCTATGACAACAAAAACTAAAAGCATACTGTATGACGGAGTCATAGATCATTTTCTCAACATGAAAGAAAGGATGGCATTACACAAACGCATGCACAAACAGAAATCACAACCATGGACAGCCAAATCATATTTAGGTTACGTTGATTGGACTAAACTGATACTTTTGGTATCTTTTAGTTGTCACTGTATTAGACTGTATTAGACTAAACATATGTGATTTGATGATGTTGAAATTAGAGGTCGACCAATTATGATTTTTCAACGCCGATACCGATTATTGGAGGACCAAAAAGGCCGATACCGATTAATCGGACGATTTTTATTTATTTATTTGTAATAATGACAATTACAACAATACTGAATTAACACTTATTTTAACTTGATATAATACATCAATAAAATCCATTTAGCCTCAAGTAAATAATGAAACATGTTCAATTTGGTTTAAATAATATCGGTAGACCTATAGTTGAAATGGTGCTGGAATAGTGGAGGCAGCTCCTGTTTTCTTTGTGACTTGTGATTTGGCATGGGTCCTCAGATCCTCAAAAGGTTTTACAGCTGCACCATCGAGAGCATCCTGACGGGTTGCATCACTGCCTGGTATGGCAACTGCTCGGCCACCGACTGGAAAGCACTACAGAGGGTTTAATAACTCTACCTACATGTCCATATTACCTCAATTACCTTGACACAGGTGCCCCCACACATTGACTCTATACCAGTACCCCCTGTATATAGCCTCCACATTGACTCTGTACCAGTAGCCCTGTATATAGCCTCCACACTGACTCTGTACCAGTACCCCCTGTATATAGCCTCCACATTGACTCTGTACCAGTAGCCCCTGTATATAGCCTCCACATTGACTCTGTACCATCAGCACCCCTGTATATAGCCTCCACATTGACTCTGTACCAGTAGCCCCTGTATATAGCCTCCACATTGACTCTGTACCAGTATATAGCCTCCACATTGACTCTGTACCAGTAGCCCCTGTATATAGCCTCCACATTGACTCTGTATCAGCACACCCTATATATAGCCTCCACATTGACTCTGTACCAGTAGCCCCTGTATATAGCCTCCACATTGACTCTGTACCAGTACCCCCTGTATATAGCCTCCACATTGACTCTGTACCAGTAGCCCCTGTTTATAGCCTCCACATTCACTTGCTTCCCAAGTGATTTTATAAAAGCACTGCTTATATGGGTGGATAGGTTTTGCTACAATGTTATTTATCGACCACTGAAAAAGCACAATCACAAACTAAAAAGTGGTCAAGTCTCCTCCTGCAGACCAGCTGGGGTCTGGAGGTTTTGGTACCAACCCTTTCACCCTTTCTAACACACCTGATTCTGCTAATCAAGGTGCTGATTAATATTTGATTAGCAGTGTCAGTGTATAAGGCTGTAGGTTGGTGCAAAAACCTTGAGAAACAAGTATCTCTCTGTGAGGACTGGCCACCCCTGACATTGGCTACTGTCTCCTTAACTACTGATCCGATTTCTAGAGACCAACCTGTTACTGCAGGAGTGATCTTCCCCTGATGGATTATTTAACAGGTGCTGAGTCCCAAATCGCAATCTGCGGCCACAGATACATGAGCCAAGACAGCCGTGCGCAATATTCTCCGTAGCTAATTCAATGGGCTACAACTTCGATAACGTTCTCAAAGCGGAGTAATATCTAAGAAAGAAGGCGATATTAAGACCAGGTTATATCCCTGCAGCGGGTGTTTGAGCTATGGTTTGGAGGCAGCGGAGGACAAGGTAGCCATCAGTTGAACATTATCGTCGTGCGCAATTACAAATCACCGATACGCAATAATGTTTAACTTCATTTAATCAATTACACGAACACGACTGGTACTTGGTCAAGTCTGTGGATATAAAGCAAAACAATATGTTTTTAACTAGAAAAATGACCAAATACATGCGCATTGAAAGACATGTCCAAATAAATAGGCTTGTCGTTCTCAAAGGGTAGGCTTACTTAAAGATGCATTTAGATATGTCAATTCAGCAGGATATGCTTCTAAAGACTGGACATGCATTTATGTTCCTGTACTGAACACATGATTTATCTGCGAAGAAAATAGTTCTTGAGTTAAATAGAGATTAACCTCATTTAGAGGGTGCGTTTATAAACACGGAGGAGTTGTCGAGCCGCAGTTATGGTGGTGGAAAGGACACTGATTGCCGCAAGGCAGGGGGATGTCCAAACTCTGAAAGTGCAATTAGCGGAGAAAGTACTGAACAGCGGAGTAAAGGACCTTTTGGGAGCCTCGCCTGTCCACCATGCAGCCCGTACTGGAAAACTGACTTGCCTGCGTTTCCTCGTGGAAGAAGTGGGTTTACCGGGCAACGGTTTGGCGAATAATGGCGCCAGCCCCGCACACGACGCAGCTGCCACTGGTAACCTGGCCTGTTTACAGTGGCTATTGACTCAAGGGGGATGTCATACCGCGGTGAGTCAAGTTATTTTCTCGCCTCAGGCATACAGTACAGTAGCTTTTTAAATGGTCTGATTAGTTCCCCAAAGTCATCACGTAATTCATCACAGGCCTGTATCCAGCTGAGATTGTTATTAGTGATTACACTGTAATTATCACCAAGCCCCATTCAAAGGGAAGTGTAGCATTACTCACCACAGCAGGCACTAAGTTCCATACTTATAGTGCATAACAATGTCACATATCTGCTGGACTAATTGTATATGAGCTTTACAACAGCTTGAGAAAGAGTTATTTGTCTGAACCCTTTCTCTGATTTTTGAAGTGTTACGGCCCCAGGCCCCAGGTACCCATGAGAGAGAGAATGAAGTAGACGGTATGTGTCAAAGTGATTGATTGAGCTATTGCTGTGTTCATCCTTTTTAAGGGTGTGCTTATGTGACATGATAGTGCAGCTGTTTCTTCCAAGTAAAGCAAAAGTAATGGCCTGATCGATGTGTAGTGACCTTGTGTAGTGACTGAAATAAAATGTGAAACAGTTGAATTTTTGTAGTGAACTTATGGAGCTGCTGGGTAGTGAGCTTGTGACCCCTTGTATAATTAACAAGTCATTTCTGGGGTTGGTTTGCAGTAGAGGTCGACCGATTAGTCGTAACAATCGGAAATCGGTATTTTTGGACACCGATTTTATTTAAAAAAAGAAAAAAAGTTATTTATTTGTTATTATTTTTTACACCTTTATTTAATCTTTATTTAACTGGGCAAGACAGTTAAGAACACACTCTTATTTTCACTGATGGCCTAGAAACGGTGGGTTAACTGCCTCATTCAGGGGCAGAAGGACAGATTTTCACCCTGTCAGCTCGGGGGACTCAATCTTGCAACCTTATAGTTAACTAGTCCAACGCTCTAACCACCTGCCTCTCATTGCACTCCACGAGGAGACTGCCTGTTACGCTAATGCAGTAAGCCAAGTTGCTAGCTAGCATTAAACTTATCTTATAAAAAACAATCAATCATAATCACCAGTTAACTATGCATGGTTGATGATATTACTAGTTTATCTAGCGTGTCCTGCGTTGCATATAATCGATGCGGTGCGTATCGTTGCTCCAATGTGTACCTAACCATAAACATCAATGCCTTTCTTAAAATCAATACACAGAAGTATATATTTTTAAACCTCCATATTTAGCTAAAAGAACCTGGTTAATATTGCCTGCTAACCTGGATTTAACTTGTCACTTCTCTTGCGTTCATTGCACGCAGAGTCAGGGTTTAAGCAACAGTTTGGGCTGCCTAATTTGCCAGAATTTTACGTAATTATGACATAACATTGAAGGTTGTGCAATGTTACAGGAATATTTAGACTTATGGATGCCACCCCTTAGATAAAATACGGAACGGTTCCGTAGTTAACTGAAAGAATAAACGTCTTGTTTTCGAAAAGATAGTTTCCGGATTCGACCATATTAATGACCTAAGGCTCGTATTTCTGTGTGTTATTATGTTATAACTAAGTCTATGATTTGATAGAGCAGTCTGACTGAGCGGTGGTAGGTAGCAGCAGGCTCGTAAGCATTCATTCAAACAGCACTTTAGTGTGTTTTGCCAGAAGCTCTTTGTTGTGCGTCAAGCATTGCGCTGTTTATGACTTCAAGCCTATCAACTCCCGAGATGAGGCTCGTGTAACCGATGTGAAATGGCTAGCTAGTTAGAGGGGTGCGCGCTAATAGCATTTCAAACGTCACTCGCTCTGAGACTTGGAGTGGTTGTTCCCCGTACTCAGCATGGATAACGCTGCTTCAAGGGTGGCTGTTGTCGTTGTGTTTCTGGTTCGAGCCCAGGGAGGAGCGAGGAGAGGGACGGAACTACTGTTCCACTGGCAATACTGAAGTGCCTATAAGAACATCCAATAGTCAAAGGTTAATGAAATACAAATGGTATAGAGGGAAATAGTCCTATAATTCCTATAATAACTACAACCTAAAACTTCTTACCTGGGAATATTGAAGACTCATTTTAAAAGGAACCACCAGCTTTCATATGTTCTCATGTTCTGAGCAAGGAACATAAACGTTAGCTTTCTTACGTAGCACATATTGCACTTTTACTTTCTTCTCCAACACTTTGTTTTTGCATTATTTAAACCAAATTGAATTTTTTTTATTTTAGGCTATATTGATATATTAAGTTAAAATAAGTGTTCATTCAGTATTGTTGTAATTGTCATTATTTCAAATAAATACAAATCGGCCGATTAATCGGTACCGGCTATT
This sequence comes from Oncorhynchus tshawytscha, assembly GCF_018296145.1. Classification (NCBI taxonomy): domain Eukaryota; kingdom Metazoa; phylum Chordata; class Actinopteri; order Salmoniformes; family Salmonidae; genus Oncorhynchus; species Oncorhynchus tshawytscha. Next base: position 454,329 of record NC_056450.1, on the reverse strand, counting down.
TTGGTCCTCCATCAATCGGTATCAGCGTTGAAAAATCATAATTGGTCGACCTCTAGCTCAGACACCCATGCATACCCCACAAGACATGCCACCAGAGGTCTCTTCACAGTCTCCAAGTCCAGAACAGACTATGGGAGGCACACAGTACTACACAGAGACATGACTACATGGAACTCTATTCCACATCAGGTAACAGTAGAATCAGATTTTTTTTAAATGGATACAAATACAACTTATGGAACAGCATGATCTGTGAAGACACATGAACTGACACTCGCACGCGCACTCTACACACACGCACATTGTTGAATGGTGGTATTATACAGTTTGTTTTGTAGATGTGTAGTAATGTTATATGATGTACTGTTTTATGTGTAATCTTAATGTGTTTGGATCCCTAATCAGTACAAACCTGGGAGAAGTTGCAACTTAACATTCTGAATGCACTGCAGCCTTACTAGCTAATGTTAGCTTAATTGAGTCTGCAGTACAGTCGGAATATTAAGTAGCAGCCTACCTGTTGGTCGTTGTAGCCTATCCTTTAACTTTTGATTCCGTCATTTTAATTCCATTGATTAGATAGATACCTGTTAACCTCTAGCGTCGAGCAATCCCGTATCCGGGAGCGTAATCATAGCCTCAAGCTCATTACCATAAAGGAACGTTTCCTATTCATGAAAATCGCAAATGAAATGAAATAAATATATTCAAACACAAGCTTAGCCTTTTGTTAACAACACTGTCATCTCAGATTTTCAAAATATGCTTTTCAACCAAAGCTACACAAGCATTTGTGTAAGAGTATTGATAGCCTAGCATAGCATTAAGCCTAGCATTCAGCAGGCAACATTTTCACAAAAACAAGAAAAGCATTCAAATAATAATAATAATTTACCTTTGAAGAACTTTGGATGTTTTCAATGACGAGACTCTTAGTTAGTTAGCAAATGTTCATTTTTTCCAAAAATATTATTTGTGTAGACGAAATAGCTCTGTTTTGTTCATCACGTTTGGCTAAGAAAAATACCGGAAAATGCAGTCACTTACAACGCCAAACTTTTTTCCAAATTAGCTCCATAATATCGACAGAAACATGGCAAACGTTGTTTAGAATCAATCCTCAAGGTGTTTTTCACATATCTATTCGATAATCTATCAGTGGTGGCAGTTGGCTTCTCATCAGAAGCAAATGGAAAAATACTGCAGCTGGAGATTACGCAATAATTGCAACGGAGGACACCAAGCGACCACCTGGTAGATGTAGTCTCTTATGGTCAATCTTCCAATGATATGCCTACAAATACGTCACAATGCTGTAGACACCTTGGAGAAAACGTGGAAAACGTAAGCTGACTCCTAGCTCCTTCACAGCCATATAAGGAATCATTGGCATGAGGCGGTTTCAAAAAATGCGGCACTTCCTGATTGGATTTTTATCTGGGTTTCGCCTGTCACATCAGTTCTGTGGCACTCACAGACAATATCTTTGCAGTTTTGGAAACGTCAGGGTGTTTTCTTTCCAAAGCTGTCAATTATATGCATAGTCGAGCATCTTTTCGTGACAGAATATCTTGTTTAAAACGGGAATGTTTTTCATCCAAAAATTAAAAGAGCGCCCCCTATATCGAAGAAGTTAACTTTTGCCACACACTGTAGCCTATTGCTGCTTTGACTTATGATTGGCCAATGACAAAATACATGCGCCACGCTCCACTCTTGTGAAAAGCAAGAGCAGCAGCATAAATGATAAAAATGATCTCTTTCGACCGACGCTGTCACGTTCGGATCTGTACGGGCCCTTCAGGACAAGACCGTTTATATTACACATGCCAGAGACCGGTGACAATCATATCAAAACCAACCCAGACCTGTGACATTATTTAGAATTCTGGATCCAGACCCTCTCAGGTATTTGGGTATTTGTATTTATTTATTGATCGCCATTAGTTCCTGCCAAGGCAGCAGCTACTCTTTCTGTGGTCCAGCAAAATTAAGGCAGTTTATACCATTTTAAAACATTACAATTCATTCACAGATTTCACAGCACAGTGTGCTCTCAGGCCCCTACTCCACCACTACCACATATCTACAGTACTAAATCTGTGTGTTTAGCGTGTATGTTATCGTGTTTGTGTGTGTATGCGCATGTCTGTGCCTATGTTTGTGTTGCTTCACAGTCCCTGCTGTTCCATAAGATGTATTTTATATTTTTTCAATCTAATTATACTGATTGCATGATTTACTTGATGTGGAATAGAGTTCCATGTAGTCATGGCTCTATGTAGTACTGTGTGCCTCCCATAGTCTGTTCTGGACTGCGAAGAGACCTCTGGTGGCATGTCTTCTGGGGTATGCATGGGTGTCCGAGTAGTGTGCCAGTAGTTTAGACAGACATATCGGTGCATTCAGCTTGTCAATACTTCTTATGAAAACAAGTACTGAAGAAGTCAATCTCTCATCCACTTTGAGCCAGGAGAGATTGACATATTAATATTGGCTCTCAGTGTACATCCAAGGGCCAGCCGTGCTGCCCTGTTCTGAGCCAATTGCAATTTTCCTGAGTCCCTCTTTGTGGCACCTGACCACACGACTGAACACTAGTCCAGGTACAACAAAACTAGGGCCTGTAGGACCTGCCTTGTTGATAGTGCTGTTTATTATGGACAGACATCTCCCCATCCTAGCTACTGTTGTATCAATATGTTTTGACCATGACAGTTTACAATCCAGGGTTACTTCCAAGCAGTTTAGTCTTCTCAACTTGTGTTCGTGAAGAACTCTAATTCACACTGCTTTGTTCACTGACCAATGCAGCAGAAAACCTAGGGATCATTTTTCTCATTCATAAATAGGTCTCAGGGAGTTGGCTACTTATGATAGAGTTGAGGAGGCGGCGACTAGTGTCAGTGTGTGCATTGAGCTTACCTCCACTAGCCTTTCAGTGTTTAATGCAGCCCCCAGTACCACATGTCTAAGCTTGTCTATACATGATACAAAGGGTTGACAACAAAATAAACAGGGAGGAGGTCCAAAGAATGCCTTGCATTTTGAAGAACCACAAATTATTATTTAAGGTGTACACACCCATGCTCCTTCATTTGAATGGCGGGATTGATGCTAGTACTGAATTTGCATAGTAATGGAGCCTCTCTTTCCTCTGGCTGTTCTCCCATGCATGTCTCAGGCTTTAGAGAGAGGGTACATTGAAAGGAGGGATGAGTGACTTGTATGCCATCATTCTCACTAATACTATGCATCATCAAGCAACTTTTAATAAATGCAGCTAAATTCTCATGATGGTCCGTCCACCAACATTTTAGGGGGGTTAAATAAGTGGTTACTCTTCCCAAATCAATGGCACGACTACCAGTAGCGGTGCATGGGTAAAATCACTGGGGAAGCCAAACACCCCCCTGAAAAAAAGCCATATTACAACTTGTTGTGTTAATTGCATTGTTTGTTCTATTACCCTTTAATTCATATGCCTTGCGACCGTGATGTATAGGCCTAAAGGCTGAGACAGTAAGAAAACAGTGGCAGAAGAAATTCAACCATAACTTTTTTTGTTTTATCACAAAACTGGATTGATACCTCTGTCCAGTGAAGTCCACAAAGCATATTGCATGTAACAGACAGTTACATGACCTACAGCATGGTCAAGCAAGTTAATGTTTCCGACATTTTCGACCACTAAACAAGTATTGCGTTAGAACCACGGAGAGTTACTGCAAAGCGCAAAGAAAACAGGAGCTGCCTCCGCTATTACAGCACTGCAATGTCAATGCCATCCTCCTCTCATGTTGACAACAGTCTATCACTCTGTCATACAGTACACTCTTTTATTGATATGTTTTGTTGTCCTAGGCTACCTGCCTAAAATGCTTGCTCGCTAGCCTAACTTCCATTCATGGGAAACATTAGCTAGTTAACTTGAGCCTTCTACATCTAGCTGCATATTGAACTTCCATCCTCTCAGGCCAGGGGCACAACAATGTATGAATTAATGTTTGGATCAGAATCACCGTCATAATCATTGGCCAGTACAGAGAATTAAGTTAAACCACAAGTTCAAATCCCTATCTACATCCATGGCTAATTTAGGAAAGGGCCAATTTTAGCTAGCTAGCCACCGGAGGGCAACACAACGAGATGCAAAAATTGTAGTTTTTCTGTCAATGCCGTATGCTCTCAATGGGATTTGATAGATGTGCTGCCAAATCCAAGCTGGCTTCCTTGAACATTTTGTTTTTTGGTGCGTCAGGACCATCCCCAGTTTAGCTCAACGCTGATGTGGCTAATTTAGTTATTTTTTTTGGTCAAGGGGGGCCAGATGCTCGGTGGTGTCTCATCCCTTCAATGCTACGGGCCGCAACAATGTCATAGTCGTTTGGACCAGACAGCATCAGATAAATGGCCTACATGTAGAGAGACAGAAGGCCGCTGTTTCACTCGCTTGGATGCTTTCTCCTGTAAGATACATTCGGCCTCTTGCGATTGGAAGGAAAATTATGAAACAGAGACATTGCTTCCCTTTGCGTCCATGAAAACACACTGCTGACGACAACTACTACTACAATTATTTTGCCCGTTTTTCTGCTCAATAAACTAGTGCTAGTAACAGGAGCAGCCTAATAAGAGCTCCCTTCATTACCGCTACATGTTCACCATTCAATGCTAGGCTTATGTGGTTGACAGACTATACAGCCACCACAAAGTGTGCAAGTGATAAGCAAAGTGGCAAACATTTGTATATGGCCTCTCTTACCATTAGTAATGTAGTCTAGATTAAGTTTGACATGGTGGGTGGTCCTTGTTCGTTTCCACTCTGTCATTGACACCTCTTGTTTTTGTTAGTGGTTTCAGGCACAGTGTTACCCAATTCAGATAATATACGTCTTTCAAATTATTTCAGGTTCACCCCATCTCTTTTTAATAATGGTTTCATATCTGTTTTTAAATGACTTGAATGCAGAGTAATGATGTCATCTTTTTTAATGCTGTATGGACCTATTTTGTTGTTTTAGAAATAGTACTCTCTTGTTCCTGACATAAAGGTGAAGTGAGTCCAGTGAATTGATTAGATGATTCAAGGCATACATTAGCACAAACCAGACATTGAATAGTCCTGTGTACGTATGTGATGTAACACGTGTCCTTGATCTAGGCTACTACTAGGATGTAACTGAACTAACCCGACACATAAGCCCTGACGCCTATTTCTGATATTTTCCACGTTTCTCATCTTTTTCAGGACCGGGATAGTTCCGGAGCCACCGTTCTCCACCTCGCCTCCCGGTTCAGCCATCACGAGATCACTGATTGGTTGCTGAAGAGCGGGGAGGCTGATGCCGGGGTGTCCACAGAGACTGGGGCCCTGGCTGTCCACTATGCTGCTGCCAAGGGAGACCTGCCCTCCCTCCGACTCCTGTTGAGACACATCCCAAAGTAAGAGCGCCAATGCTAATACTAAGCTAACCCACTTACCTATTATCCGCAAACAGCGCTAATGTGGCTAACCCTGACAGAATTTTGGGATGTTTAAATATATATTTTTAAAATCATTTCTGGGTAACAATGAAGTAATTTAGCATAATATATTTCCTTTAAAATGCACAAATAGCTTTTTATCAAAAAAACATTTCTGAAGTAAGAATTTTGGTAGGACTTTCTGAGTGGGAAGCAGAAAACTGAAAACCTAAATGTTATTGGCAGAGGTTTTTAACTCTGTCAATAAACACATTTTACCGCATGGTGATATCAAAAGTCACAATGTCATTGGATTTAGTTTGCAATTTGGGTGGAAAATAAATACAAAATTATTTTACATGGACTTTTTTCAAATCCAACCAGTTTTCTAAATTGCTACAATGTCATCACATTTTTTACAAAATTTTAAGAAAAAAAGTGTTAACCCTTTTCAGTGATTGATTTCAACCAGTTTTCTTCATTGGTTCAATGTCATCACATTTAAAAAAAAAAATCTCCTCTGTTCAAATCAAATCAAATCAAATTTTATTTGTCACATACACATGGTTAGCAGATGTTAATGCGAGTGTAGCGAAATGCTTGTGCTTCTAGTTCCGACAATGCAGTAATAACCAACAAGTAATCTAACTAACAATTCCAAAACTACTGTCTTATACACACAAGTGTAAGGGGATAAAGAATATGTACATAAAGATATATGAATGAGTGATGGTACAGAGCGGCATAGGCAAGATGCAATAGATGGTATTGAGTACAGTGTGTATATATATATATATATATATATATATGAGTATGTAAACAAAGTGGCATAGTTAAAGTGGCTAGTGATATATTTTACATCATTTCCCATCAATTCCCATTATTAAAGTGGCTTGAGTTGAGTCAGTGTGTTGGCAGCAGCCACTCAATGTTAGTGGTGGCTGTTTAACAGTCTGATGGCCTTGAGATAGAAGCTGTTTTTCAGTCTCTCGGTCCCAGCTTTGATGCACCTGTACTGACCTCGCCTTCTGGATGATAGTGGTGGCTGAACAGGCAGTGGCTTGAGGTGGTTGTTGTCCTTGATGATCTTTATAGCCTTCCTGTGACATTGGGTGGTGTAGGTGTCCTGGAGGGCAGGTAGTTTGCCCCCGGTGATGCGTTGTGCAGACCTCACTGACCCTCTGGAGAGCCTTCGGTTGTGGACAGAGCAGTTGCCGTACCAGGCGGTGATACATCCCGCCAGGATGCTCTCGATTGCGCATCTGTAGAAGTTTGTGTGATTTTGGTGACAAGCCGAATTTCTTCAGCCTCCTGAGGTTGAAGAGGCGCTGCTGCGCCTTCTTCACAATGCTGTCTGTGTGGGTGGACCAATTCAGTTTGTCTGTGATGTGTATGCCGAGGAACTTAAAACTTGCTACCCTCTCCACTACTGTTCCATCGATGTGGATAGGGGGGTGTTCCCTCTGCTGTTTCCTGAAGTCCACAATCATCTCCTTAGTTCTGTTGACGTTGAGTGTGAGGTTATTTTCCTGACACCACACTCCGAGGGCCCTCACCTCCTCCCTGTAGGCCGTCTCGTCGTTGTTGGTAATCAAGCCTACCACTGTTGTGTCGTCCGCAAACTTGATGATTGAGTTGGAGGCGTGCGTGGCCACGCAGTCGTGGGTGAACAGGGAGTACAGGAGAGGGCTCAGAACGCACCCTTGTGGGGCCCCAGTGTTGAGGATCAGCGGGGTGGAGATGTTGTTGCCTACCCTCACCACCTGGGGGCGGCCCGCCAGGAAGTCCAGTACCCAGTTGCACAGGGCGGGGTCGAGACCCAGGGTCTCGAGCTTGATGACGAGCCTGGAGGGTACTATGGTGTTAAATGCCGAGCTGTAGTCGATGAACAGCATTCTCACATAGGTATTCCTCTTGTCCAGATGGGTTAGGGCAGTGTGCAGTGTGGTTGAGATTGCATCATCTGTGGACATATTTGGGCGGTAAGCAAATTGGAGTGGGTCTAGGGTGTCAGGTAGGGTGGAGGTGATATGGTCCTTGACTAGTCTCTCAAAGCACTTCATGATGACGGAAGTGAGTGCTACGGGGCGGTAGTCGTTTAGCTGTTCCTCTGGTGATGTAGGATAAGGGTACAGCTAAAGGCTAACAGAACTGGTTGTCTAGTACGTTCGGAACAGAGTTAAAGGAGCAGGTTTCTGGGCGTGATAGAATAGGTTCAAGGCATAATGTACAGACAAAGGGATGGTAGGATGTGAGTACATTGGAGTTTAACCTAGGCATTGAGTAATGATGAGAGAGATATTGTCTCTAGAGACATATAAACCAGGTGATGTCATCGCATTATGTGGGAGGTGGAACTAAATGGTAGGTTAAGGTATATTGAGCAGGGCTAGAGGCTCTACAGTGAAATAAGACAATAACTAACCAGGACAGTAATGGACAAGGCATATTGATATTAGGGAGAGGCATGCGTAGGCAAGTGATCATAGGGGTCCAGTGAGTGGTTGGGCTGGCTGGAGACACAGCGATTCAGACAGCTAGCAGAAGGGCCTTAGAAGGACGTCACAACACAAAGTCGGTTTTAGCCTCTGCGTGTGGTGACATCAATAGACCAGTTGTGATGGTTTAGTAGGGTTCCGAGTAGCAGAGGGGTCCAAGTCCAATTGGCAAAATAGGTATAGTGGCCCAAGAAATTGGCCGATGGATCTATACAGCTAACAGTCGAATATGCTCTAGACAGCTAGCGGGCTGCGGCTAGCAGATGGGCATAAAGGGGACATCGCAGCGTAGGGGCCAGTTGAGTACCCCCTCGAGCAGGTTACATCGGTAGTCCAGTCGTGAAGGAATCGGCGGGGTTCCGTGCCCCGAACCAGGAGTAGAAGGGGTCCGGGTATTGTAGCCCAGGAGTGGCTGATGGGCCTCTTCAGCTAGATCACATGTTCTTGGTCACATACACTGCTACGCCATCTTGGATGAGCCTAGTAGCGAACTAGCGATACGCTAATGAGGGAAACGAATATGAGCATGAAGAACTGGACCGCTTTCTAGTTGTCTCTGGCATTGTTTAACCAAAGCTTTTTGATGTGGGGAGATAGTATTCTTATGTCAGGGTTTATGATGCAACATACTGTAGAACAGAATGTTATCTTATGGATTTCGAAGGGTAATTGGCCTGTTTGACAGAAATCCCAAGGAAGCATGTCTCCTTTATCAGCAACACCATTCATTCATTTGTTTTATTGAGCACTAGTTAGCGAAATATAAAAAGCTGTAACTGCGTTCGTCTGTTGAAGGAGAGTCGGACCAAAATGCAGAGTGGTGGTTACTCATGTTCTTTAATGAAAAAATAGCGATACATGAAATAACTAAAATAAATACAAAAACAACAAACGAAACGTGAAAACCTAATTACAGCCTATCTGGTGACCACTACACAGAGACAGGAACAATCACCCACAAAATACACAGTAAAAACCCAGGCTACCTAAATATGGTTCCCAATCAGAGACAACGAGAATCACCTGACTCTGATTGAGAACCGCCTCAGGCAGCCAAGCCTATGCTAGACACACCCCTAATCAGCCACAATCCCAATGCCTACAAAAACCCCAATACGACAACACAATAAACCCATGTCACACCCTGGCCTGAACAAATAATTAAAGAAAACACAAAATACTAAGACCAAGGCGTGACAAAAGCTTTGCATTCAGCATCATGATTTTGCTCCTTATAGTTTCCCTTTTTTTCCCAGACTTAGCTAGCTGCACAGTACGTGGTGAGGATTGGATTTGTCTAAAGCATGTTATTTACAGACCGATGGTTTCAAGGCCTTGGAAATCTACATGCTAAACATTTGCTCAATTTACAGTGCAGGAAAAATGTAAGGCCCTATATTCCAACTGAAATCCATTCCACAGATCACCAAGTGTTTTGACATTTGACTTCAAGGCAAGACATTCATATGCAATAGTGCTCACATTTTGTTATGTTGTTTTTAATTTGTACACATTTGAGTTTGGCAAACCACTATAAAACTTGTAAGTTGACATCATCCATCTAATTCACAGTTCTGACAGCACAACATACTGTTCCACTTTTATAAGCCCGTGAATCAGCTTTTCCCCCCCAAAAGGGTTTGGAACTCCATCTGAGTCTTAACTTACTGTTGAGGATTAGAATAGTAGAGTACACAAGGTGCAATTTCAATTTTTATATACTGGGTGTGTCACCATTGAGACCAGGGTCTCGTTTGCAAGGGACCGCTGTGAACATGAACATACAATAAATAATATCAATACATTAAGATTTATTAAACCAAACACAACTCTCTCTCATATCACCTCCCTTAAACTCCATCGAAACTGTTCAATGGTAACAAGCAAATCTAATTTCAAGGTGGCCTGAAGGCGATTCCATGAGTTGGGGGCATAACAACTAAAAGCTTTTTCCCCCCGGTCAGTGTGGGACCTCCAGAACCAGCCAGACAAGAGAGCAGCTCTGAAAATGACTGGATCTCCAGATAATATGTGAGCTGAGGTAGTGAGTCTCTGAATAACTGTTTTCTATACTGTTAAAGTCTGCTTCAATAATCCAGACAGATGCCAAAGGAAGCTCAGGCTAGATTTATTCACCACACTGGGTGTTATAGCTTCAAGACATGATATAAAGTCACAAACGCATATATTTATAATCTCTGACTAGGCCCCCCTTCTGTGTCTAGGATGAACAATCAATCTCTGGGCAGGTGGAGTTATCGTCCCAGCTTGAGTCAGGTACTCCTCCGCATCACAGGTCTTATCAGTCAGGAGAAGCCTTAAGTTACAGGTAGTACACATTCTTGCAGTCTACCGCGGTCCACTAGATAATTCTCATACACAAAGAACTTAAACCTAACACCACTTTCCATCCCTAAGAATGTATCTTCATATTACGAGAATATATAATGGTATAAAACATTGAAGATATGACAGTTTTTTAATAGAACAGTAATTACGATCTAACTCCAGACACAGTGCTAAGGCTCCTATTCAACCCTTACAGGCTGACTACATCGCTCGCGTTGCGTGCGCGAGTGTTGCAAGATACATTTAGATATCTATATTATTGCACCCACACGCCAAGAGCGAAAATAGAAGTCAGTTCTATTTGTGACGCAGATCGCGCTACAAGTCCTGCCTCTCCTGTCTACTCATTGGTTTATAGAAGCAGGTACCCACGTGTCATCTCCTCATTGGTTATGCCCACGTGGGTGACTGAAAGATGAACGAGGTCGGTGGTGGTAATGCACCTAATTTATTTAAGTTGCCAATTCCAATATAAAGTCCAGAGAAGAAAAAGCCTAGAAGGAGGAGAGATGACTACAAAATGGGCCGGTTGACAGTTTTATGTGTGGATTAATTGTTGGAGTAGAGGACCTTGTGCGTTTCAGGTAAAATAACACCTCAATGTTTATATCCCAGGACAAATTAGCTAGCAACAGCAAGCTAGCTAAATAGGACAAATTAGCTAGCAAGTGCAAGCTAGCTAGCTAAATTGCCATATGTTTAATGCTTTTTGACCTGTCCCCAAATTAATGTAATTAGTTCAGAGTTTGTTTTGGTATTTTAACCTGCATGTCGTGATCGCGTTTGGTGTGGAGGGACAAAATAAATGTGCGCACGATGGCGCACGCGCGCAGCCGGTTTGGGTTCCGTGTTATGGAATCATTCTTGCCCGTAGAGACGGGCCCACACTTGTACTTTACCTCTGCCCAAATACAATGCACATAGACCATTCCATCTAACACATAACACAATTACTACTTTTAGACTAATTATACAATTATATTGAAACGGGCTTAAGTCTGTATCCAACAATACAAAAAGTAGCTTATGCTGGGCCCTTCTGATAGTCAGACTCCCAGCCAGCAGATCTATACGAAATGCAGTGACGTGTATGAAAATTGTCCCCAGTGAGAGAACACAATGCTGAAAACACAGTGCTGAATGACAGACTGAATCTAAAGGTTTTAAAACAGAGGCTGCTGCATGCATGTAGATTATATCCCCATATCAAGTACCGGGAGAAGTGTTCTTTCTTTATTTGATTTGTTTTATTTTTCTAGGAGGTGGCTCAGCTTTAATATTGCAACTTTCATCATTGTAATGGTCTGCATCATTTCCAATCCCCCATATATTTTTGGGGTGTAAATATGTGTGGGTGTACGGACATCTATTTTACAATTGTTATATTTTGTTTGTTTTTAGTCCTGGCCTTCCTCTATTTCTGATGTCCATCCAGTTTGATTTATATTGGCCATATTTTTGTAACTGTGCTATTTCACAAAAGTTCTGAACCTATGTACAGTCGTGGCCAAAAGTTGAGAATGGCACAAATATGAATTTTCACAAAGTCTGCTGCCTCAGTTTGTATGATGGCAATTTGCATATACTCCAGAATGTTATGAAGAGGGATCAGATGAATTGCAATTAATAACAAAATCCCTCTTTGCCATGCAAATAAACTGAATTCCCAAAAACATTTCCACTGCATTTCAGCACTGCCACAAAAGGACCAGCTGACATCATGTCAGTGATCCTCTCGTTAACACAGGTGTGAGTGTTGACGAGGACAAGGCTGGAGATCACTCTGTCATGCTGATTGAGTTTGAATAACAGACTGAAAGCTTCAAAAGGAGGGTGGTGCTTGGAATCATTGTTCTTCCTGTCAACCATGGTTACCTGCAAGGAAACACGTGCCGTCACCATTGCTTTGCACAAAAAGGGCTTCACAGGCAAGGATATTGCTGCCAGTAAGATTGCACCTAAATCAACCATTTATCGGATCATCAAGAACTTAAAGGAGAGCGGTTCAATTGTTGTGAAGAAGGCTTCAGGGTGCCCAAGAAAGTCCAGCAAGCGCCAGGACTGTCTCCTGAAGTTGATTTAGCTGCGGGATCGGGGCACCACCAGTACAGAGCTTGCTCAGGAATGGCAGCAGGCAGGTGTGAGTGCATCTGCACGCACAGTGAGGTGAAGACTTTTGGAGGATGGCCTGGTGTCTAGAAGGGTAGCAAAGAAGCCACTTCTCTCCAGGAAAAACATCAGGGACAGACTGATATTCTGCAAAAGGTACAGGGATTGGACTGCTGAGTACTGGGGTAAAGTCATTTTCTCTGATGAATCCCCTTTCCGATTGTTTGGGGCATCCGGAAAAAAGCTTGTCCGGAGAAGACGAGGTGAGCGCTACCATCAGTCCTGTGTCATGCCAACAGTAAAGCATCCTGAGACCATTCATGTGTGGGGTTGCTTCTCAGCCAAGTGAGTGGGCTCACAAAAATTTTGCCTAAGAACACAGCCATGAATAAAGAATGGTACCAACACATCCTCCGAGAGCAACTTCTCCCAACCATCCAGGAACAGGTTGGTGACTAACAATGCCTTTTCCAGGATGATGGAGCACCTTGCCATAAGGCAAAAGTGATAACTAAGTGGCTCGGAACAAAACGTCAATATTTTGGGTCCATGGCCAGGAAACTCCCCAGACCTTAATCTCATTGAGAACTTGTGGTCAATCCTCAATTCTGAACCATTTATATTCTCATAGTTTCTACACATTTTAAATGAAATAATTTTTTGCTGAAATTAATTATTATATTATTGATCGATTGACTAACTTTTCAAATCACTCAGTATTGCTATCTGCAGCGTTATATCAGGTAAATGTTGCAACTCTTCAGCCAATCCTGGACCTGTGACCAAAAACGAGCTACATATACATGTGGACAGTACCAAAATAAATGATCTAATGACTCTGCCTCCTCGCAGCAAAATCTGCAGAGCTGGGAAGGTTGTGTAGACTATAGAATGATATATATATATATATATATACAGTGGGGAGAACAAGTATTTGATACACTGCCAATTTTGCAGGTTTTCCTACTTACAGGCCTACAATTTTACCCTGATGTTCTTACACAGCTCTCTGGTCTTGGCCATTGTGGAGAGGTTGGAGTCTGTTTGAGTGTGTGGACTGGTGTCTTTTATACAGGTAACGAGTTCAAACAGGTGCAGTTAATACAGGTAAGCAGTGGAGAACAGGAGGGCTTCTTAAAGAAAAACTAACAGGTCTGTGAGAGCTGGAATTCTTACTGGTTGGTAGGTGATCAAATACGTATGTCATGCTATAAATTGCAAATTAATTAGTTAAAAATCATACAATGTGATTTTCTGGATTTTTGTTTTAGATTCTGTCTCTCACAGTTGAAGTGTACCTATGATAAAAATTACAGACCTCTACATGCTTTGTAAGTAGGAAACACTGCCGATTTTGCAGGTTATCAAATACTTGTTCTCCCCACTGTATATATGGTGGTTGGCAACCAACTTTAAGGTGCATTCATCTTTCAATCACCCACGTGGTTATATGCTTGTATAAACCAATGCGATGAAGGGAGCACATCAAGCGTCTGAAATGAAACCACGTTCTATTTTAGTTCTTGGCTACACAGATGTCGCTTGACGCACACGAGCAGTTTGGATGAAATGGTTGAATAACGTGTACATTTATTTTGCAATGCTCTTGCATACAATGCTGGTCAGCGTGTTGGATGCCGATACAATATGTATTATGACTGGATATTGCGATTTGATGTTCCAAACATATTTCTCACTATACAGTAGGTCTGCTGCAGAGAGAGACGAGAGGGAGCTTGAGAAAATACAAAAATAACATTTATCTTTTTAAAATGTTTATTTACTTTTTATGGGCCTGGGCTCATAGGGCTGAATCGGTGAATTTGTCCTCCGCTGTCATCCTGTCTCTCCACAAATCTAACAGGATGAGTCTCTGCTGATTAGTGCTACAGTAACATAAAAGACAAGGAAAACCTCTGCGAGATGGTCACACACAGAGTGAACATGTTTCACAATCAATTAGAGCAGATTAAGAGCTTTGCCAGAGCTTAATTGCAGAATGTGGTCAAGGGAGGCACAGCGACAGGGCCATAAAATAAACCTTTTAGACTAAGTGACAGTGGGTGAACTTTCAACTGTGTCTCTCGCTCTCTCTGGGTCTAAAGTGTAGGATTTGGATTAGCCTAATGCACTCCCACTTTTCTGTATTGCTTTTTGTTACAACTTCAACTTTCTAACAAGGTGTATTGTTGTCTGGGTTTATCCAAGTCTGTTAACCACTATTGATGTTTATCAATACCTTTTCAATCGCTCTGGATAAGATTGTCTGCTAAATGACTGAAATGTAATATACCGTTTGGGCCAAATAGATAGGCACCCTTGCAGTTTTCTCAACAAATAATGACCTAGTTCATCTAAAAATCTTTTGAAATTGAAAACTTTTGGTCACCACACCTTATTGGATTTTCTACATTGTAGCACAGATTGGATTTTGTAAACATAAGTTTACAATTTTAATTTAAAAATGAAGACAATTATTGTCATTCTGGAGCTAGTGCCTGGTTGCACAGCCTTTGGCCAAGATAACTACAGACAAAATGCATCTTGTAGCACCTTTCTACTGACAATTTGTCCCACTTTTCAGCAGCAAACTGCTCTAATTCTTCAACATTTGAGGGGTGCCCTCCACCAACTGCTGTTTTCAGATCTCGACATAGGTTTTGGATGTGATTCAGATCTCAACTCTTTGCTGACCACTCCAGAACAGTACAGCATCTTTTTTTAACCCTTCCTGGGTGCTTTTTGATGTGTGTTTGGGGTTGTTGTCCTGCTGGAAGACCCACAACCTTCAATGTAGCCCCATTTTTAGACACTGGGTTGAACATAGAACTACAAAACACCTGATCATGTGCCGATTTCATGCCCTGCGCATGTTCAAGGCCCCCAGTACCAGAGGCAGCAAACCAACACAACTTTATCAAGCCTCCCCATCTTTGATTGTAGGGTATTTTTATGGTTCATTTGGTTGTCAGTAAACACACCACTGATCTGTAAAGCCAAAGAGCCCAAATGTTTTCAATGGTCCACCGAACATTTCCCCCCCAAAATGTAGGCTTGTTTACTGTTGGTGGGATTTTGAGTGTCTCCCTCAACAGTGGGATCTTCCTATGTTTACCAATGCCCAAATGAAGTGTTCAAAGAAAAGAACACCCTCCCTACAATCAAATATGGGGGTGGTTCGATAATGCTGTTGGGTTGCTTTGCTGTCTCTGGTACTGGGGGCCTTGAATTTGTGCAAGTGACGAGTGGTTCAAATTGCAAGTAGAACATGGCAGTAAGCTCATTGATCGCTACAAGAAGAATTTGTTGGCAGTTACAGTTAAGTCGGAAGTTTACATGCACATAGGTTAGTCATTAAAACAAATTTTCCACTCCACAAATTTCTTGTTAACAAACTATAGTTTTGGCAAGTTGGTTAGGACATCTACTTTGTGTGACACAAGTAATTTTTTTCCCAACAATTGTTTACAGACAGATTATTTCACTTAATTTCACATAATTCACTGTATCACAATTCCAGTGGGTCAGAAGTTTACATACACTAAGTTGACTGTGCCTTTAAACCGCTTGGAAAATTCCAAAAATGTCATCATGGCTTTAGAAGCTTCTGATTAGGCTAATTGACATAATTTGAGTCAATTGGAGGTGTACCTTTTTGAATGTATTTCAAGGCCCACCTTCAGACTCAGTGGCAATTTGACATCATGGGAAAATCAAAAGAAATCAGCCAAGACCTGTAAAAGACATCAGCCAAGCCAAGACCTGTAAGGAATTGTGAAAAACTGAGTTTAAATGTATTTGGCTAAGGTGTATATAAACTTCCGACTTCAACTGTATCTTGGCAAAAGGCTATACAACCAAATAGTAGGAGGATGGAATCCACCCAAAATGTAGTGTTTCTAGATCCTTTCACAGCAGTATATGGCTGCGTTGAGACTTATCAAAGCCCAGCTCAGTTAATCCCGACCATTGTGTTGCTGAATTGTCATAATGCTTCAGCAAATGTACATTATGCCAGGGCTGTTGGTAGACACAAAGTAACCAAATTTGATGTCCCTCTAACTGCTCGGAATGCCTCTGCTGATGCAACAGCTATTGTATGCAGTTATCATGTGCCTATGAACCAGAGTTATACTGTTAGCATTGAGGCTGTGTGCCTTAGTAGGAAGACCACTGTGTGCAGCTCACCCTGCACTAACATAAATAACATGAGCGTGTCTACTTCTGCTAAGCTTCCCAGTAAAGCAATGAAAACAATCAAGCATACCAGAAAAGTGCTAAAAATAACCCACGTTAACAAATGCAGCATAAGAAACAAGGTTCATGAAATCACTAACTTGCTAGTAAAAGATGCAGAAGTAGACATGCTAATGTTATTTATGTCCGTGCAGGGTGAGCTGCATACAGTGGTCTTCCTACTAGAGCACACTGGCAGGTTAGAGCATTTGGACTAGTAACCGAAAGCTTGCAAGATTGAATCCCCGAGCCGACCAGGTAAAAATCTGTTCTGCCCCTGAACAAGGGAGTTAACCTACTGTCCCTAGGCTGTCATTGAAAATAAGAATTTGTTCTTAACTGACTTGCCTGGTTAAGTAAAGATGTTAAAAAATAATATAGTTGCTCCTTCTTTAAAAGTTGGACGGGGGTTAGAGCACTCATTATGCTTTTGGGTCCCAAGGTTTTTATACGACCAATCATATAGAGTGGTTTTAATGACGAATTTGATGCGAGCCACACGTCCCTGGTGACTTTCTCCAACGAAGATGGCTGAAAAAAACATTACAGTGGAAGCAAATGTAAGTAGTTATAACATCACAACGAGTCAGGCAAAACATTTATAATTTAGAGGAATATGTTAGTTAATGTAGAAACAGACGTTTTCATATTTTTTGGGGCATAAAGTTAATTGACGAAACTTGCTAAATAGTGATTTATCTGACTAGCTAACATTAGCCAGCTAGCTAGCTAAAATCAAATCAAATCAAATCAAATTTTATTTGTCACATACACATGGTTAGCAGATGTTAATGCGAGTGTAGCGAAATGCTTGTGCTTCTAGTTCCGACAATGCAGTAATAACGAGCAAGTAATCTAACTAACAGTTCCAAAAAAAACTACTGTCATACACAGTGTAAGGGGATAAAGAATATGTACATAAGGATATATGAATGAGTGATGGTACAGAGCAGCATAGGCAAGATACAGTAGATGATATCGAGTACAGTATATACATATGAGATAAGTATGTAAACCAAGTGGCATAGTTAAAGTGGCTAGTGATACATGTATTACATAAGGATGCAGTCGATGATATAGAGTACAGTATCAACGTATGCATATGAGATGAACAATGTAGGGTAAGTAACATTATATAAGGTAGCATTGTTTAAAGTGGCTAGTGATATATTTACATCATTTCCCATCAATTCCCATGATTAAAGTGGCTGGAGTAGAGTCAGTGTCATTGACAGTGTGTTGGCAGTAGCCACTCAATGTTAGTGGTGGCTGTTTAACAGTCTGATGGCCTTGAGATAGAAGCTGTTTTTCAGTCTCTCGGTCCCAGCTTTGATGCACCTGTACTGACCTCGCCTTCTGGATGGCAGCGGGGTGAACAGGCAGTGGCTCGGGTGGTTGATGTCCTTGATGATCTTTATGGCCTTCCTGTAGCATCGGGTGGTGTAGGTGTCCTGGAGGGCAGGTAGTTTGCCCCCGGTGATGCGTTGTGCAGACCTCACTACCCTCTGGAGAGCCTTACGGTTGAGGGTGGTGCAGTTGCCATACCAGGCGGTGATACAGCCCGCCAGGATGCTCTCGATTGTGCATCTGTAGAAGTTTGTGAGTGCTTTTGGTGACAAGCCAAATTTCTTCAGCCTCCTGAGGTTGAAGAGGCGCTGCTGCGCCTTCCTCACGATGCTGTCTGTGTGAGTGGACCAATTCAGTTTGTCTGTGATGTGTATGCCGAGGAACTTAAAACTTGCTACCCTCTCCACTACTGTTCCATGGATGTGGATGGGGGTGTTCCCTCTGCTGTTTCCTGAAGTCCACAATCATCTCCTTAGTTTTGTTGACGTTGAGTGTGAGGTTATTTTCCTGACACCACACTCCGAGGGCCCTCACCTCCTCCCTGTAGGCCGTCTCGTCGTTGTTGGTAATCAAGCCTACCACTGTTGTGTCGTCCGCAAACTTGATGATTGAGTTGGAGGCGTGCATGGCCACGCAGTCGTGGGTGAACAGGGAGTACAGGAGAGGGCTCAGAACGCACCCTTGTGGGGCCCCAGTGTTGAGGATCAGCGGGGAGGAGATGTTGTTGCCTACACTCACCACCTGGGGGCGGCCCGTCAGGAAGTCCAGTACCCAGTTGCACAGGGCGGGGTCGAGACCCAGGGTCTCGAGCTTGATGACGAGCTTGGAGGGTACTATGGTGTTGAATGCCGAGCTGTAGTCGATGAACAGCATTCTCACATAGGTATTCCTCTTGTCCAGATGGGTTAGGGCAGTGTGCAGTGTGGTTGAGATTGCATCGTCTGTGGACCTATTTGGGCGGTAAGCAAATTGGAGTGGGTCAAGGGTGTCAGGTAGGGTGGAGGTGATATGGTCCTTGACTAGTCTCTCAAAGCACTTCATGATGACGGATGTGAGTGCTACGGGCGGTAGTCGTTTAGCTCAGTTACCTTAGCTTTCTTGGGAACAGGAACAATGGTGGCCCTCTTGAAGCATGTGGGAACAGCAGACTGGTATAGGGATTGATTGAATATGTCCATAAACACACCGGCCAGCTGGTCTGCGCATGCTCTGAGGGCGCGGCTGGGGATGCCGTCTGGGCCTGCAGCCTTGCGAGGGTTAACACGTTTAAATGTCTTACTCACTTCGGCTGCAGTGAAGGAGAGACCGCATGTTTCCGTTGCAGGCCGTGTCAGTGGCACTGTATTGTCCTCAAAGCGGGCAAAAAAGTTATTTAGTCTGCCTGGGAGCAAGACATCCTGGTCCGTGACTGGGCTGGGTTTCTTCCTGTAGTCCGTGATTGACTGTAGACCCTGCCACATACCTCTTGTGTCTGAGCCGTTGAATTGAGATTCTACTTTGTCTCTGTACTGGCGCTTAGCTTGTTTGATAGCCTTGCGGAGGGAATAGCTGCACTGTTTGTATTCAGTCATGTTACCAGACACCTTGCCCTGATTAAAAGCAGTGGTTCGTGCCTTCAGTTTCACACGAATGCTGCCATCAATCCACGGTTTCTGGTTAGGGAATGTTTTAATCGTTGCTATGGGAACGACATCTTCAACGCACGTTCTAATGAACTCGCACACCATATCAGCGTATTCGTCAATGTTGTTGTCTGACGCAATACGAAACATCTCCCAGTCCACGTGATGGAAGCAGTCTTGGAGTGTGGAGTCAGCTTGGTCGGACCAGCGTTGGACAGACCTCAGCGTGGGAGCTTCTTGTTTTAGTTTCTGTCTGTAGGCAGGGATCAACAAAATGGAGTCGTGGTCAGCTTTTCCGAAAGGGGGCGGGGCAGGGCCTTATATGCGTCATGGAAGTTAGAGTAACAATGATCCAGGGTCTTTCCACCTCTGGTTGCGCAATCGATATGCTGATAAAATTTAGGGAGTCTTGTTTTCAGATTAGCCTTGTTAAAATCCCCAGCTACAATGAATGCAGCCTCCGGATAAATCGTTTCCAGTTTGCAGAGAGTTAAATAAAGTTCGTTCAGAGCCATCGATGTGTCTGCTTGGGGGGGGGTTATATATGGCTGTGATTATAATCGAAGAGAATTCTCTTGGTAGATAATGCGGTCTACATTTGATTGTGAGGAATTCTAAATCAGGTGAACAGAAGGATTTGAGTTCCTGTAGCTAGTGTTATGACATGAGCATGAAATTGTAATTTGTGTTGTTTAATGTTTTAGGGACTCCTGAGAACCAGTAAACCAGGCTGTCGTCTTGTGAAACAGTGGATGTAAAGAATCTAGCCTGCTAAAGCATTTACTGCAAATGTAATGTACAATTGTGTACAATTGTGTACGCTTGCCTTGCAATGCAGCTGATGTAACATAGCTAGCTATCTATTCACTTATTGTGTAGTGGAGGATAAAAATAACTGTACGCCTATGGATGTGTAGCTAGCTACAATATGTAGCCGATCTGTGTATGGACCCTAAAACGTTAGGTCCTGAACTAATATTCATACCAATCTATGAACCTCAGGTATCATAGTTGCTGTATCAACTTCAAGTCTGGATGGCATAAATGAAGCCTATGGATAGAGTAGAATATAATAACTGTATTGTGCCAAGGATACAAGTCCTATATACATGTACTGTAGTTATTACCACACATGCAGCCTGTACATTGAATATATTCACTGATCATGTACTCTTCCTTGACAAATAAAGGTGTGGTTCAGGTATGAATCTCTGGGACATTCTTTTTCAGTCATTTCCAATACCAGGTGTATCAAACTCCATTCTTTGAATGATGCTGTGTCTGCATGTATGTATTACAATTATACACTTCAACAGTGTTTACCACTCCTGCTCCTGGGACATCAATGATTACACATTGTAACTATGCAATAGACTAGAAACATTATTTAAGTAAAGGCTGATTTGTAATTCATATATACAGAATAAGACACCTATGCATATCTAACTCCCTTCATCTGCATTAATCTGAGGACACAGGATAGTATTTCAATGAGATACTTAATTTCACCAGTGGAGAATGTGAAACGCTTTATTGAAAGTTCATTATCCAGGTGTTATAAATACATAATACATGCATTATGATAATTGTAATATAAATCAGTTCAATCTGTACGTCAATACACATATGTTGTGCATTATAAGATGAGGTGTAGAAGACCAACCTTCGGGCCAACTGGAGGCCCAAGGCTCTCTTAAGAGTGCGTGAGGTGGCGATGATGGGACTGGCTTCCTCTCACATCAAAACATGCCTGCAGACGAGTGACAGATAGAGAGCATGATTAAGCCTTGTTTTTTTTTATTCTAACACGGTCAGTCATCATAATCATCAGGAGGTGAAATGCAAAACTGACCTTGGATCATTAACTCTGGGATTAGTACATCTCTATCTGTATTTCAGTGTGAAGCATCTCTTTAATAATACTTCCTGTTGACCGGACCAAGTGACCTCCCACCTAGGATTATGCTGTGCCCTCTGTCAGTCAGTTCAGATGCGGGAGGGGTTCACCAAAACAGCTGATATAACCTAGGATTTATAACCTGAGGATTTAGAGAGAAGGGGAGAGGGATGAAGTGAAGAAGAGACTGTTATTGTGTGTGGTCTCACCTGGTGTCCACACTAAGTGGCTACAGAGTACTGTATGCTGAAAAACAGACACATGAGGAAAAACCATAGAAGATAATATATGTGACGCAGACACCTATCGAAGTGTACCTGAAACATTTAAATATAGAGGGCTATGTGTCTCACCACTTGATTATTGCAAGGCTAACCCCCAGCGAAATCATGACTTGGCATTAACAGATAAACACAGCCATTTTCACTGGACTATGTGGTGTAAATCTGAATATTAGCAGCTGACATATTAAGGGTTTTTAAATTAATGCATGTGAGACAGGTTCCATGTACAACAAGACCGGCAGAGAGGAAGAGAAAAAGAACACAGAACAGTTTAATTACCTCTGGTTATGGACACTTGCCACAAATAAAGCTTCCACAGCCTGTTCCTTGGACAGTGAACATTTGGCAATATCTACATTTTTGACCCCTTGATCAGCTCGCTCTCTGAAAGTAAAGAAAATAGCTTATTTTTTGTAGATATGAAAACAATAACTGAGATGACCGTTGAATCTAAAGCAGCAGATGTCATTTTCAGGATACGTCAATACAGCACAGAAAGATTAACACCAGACTGGTATTGTGGTTGTTCATTAGAAGATGGTGCAGGTATCATTGCATATTCCCCATCTACACGCTGCAAAGACTCCCTAACTCTTCACCATTGTACATGGTGGCCCATTGTTCTGAGACTTCCTTTGACCATTCTAAAGCCCGCATGGGGCATCTTGCCTTAATGTCCCTGACTTTCTGGTCTAACCCAGTGCTGCTTACCTGAGATGCCATTACACAGTCCTTCGTAGGTGTCCGCTATGACTTCCTTTTGTGTCGGATAAAAGTTGCTTTCAGAACAATTATTTTTGATTGGAAGTAAAAAGTTTTGCTCTCTGCAACAACACACAAATGTACCTCCATAGCATATAACAATTTGCCTGTGAATAACCACACCTTCATACAAACGTGCTACTGTATGCAGAATTCTTGAAGCACATCCGAAGATGCTGCCATATCCTGCCAGCACGCCCACAAGCAAGCTACTCAGGCGCAAAATGATGACACGTGGAAGAGGGAAAGGAACGAGATGGGAACAACAAGAATTTTTTGCAAGTTGGGGAAGGGGGCTAATAGCTGAACAATAGACTATTCAAACTTTACTAAAAGTCTAATAGAGCTAGGTGTGAAAACTCCCCCTCCTATCACAGACCAGATTTGCCCTAACGATCAAGGGGTAGCTTGCTACTCAATGTAATGAAGTAATGACTTTTCAAATAAGTTACCTTAAACGTTATGTTAGCAGACAATTTGTTAGCTACGCTGTCCTTACGAACCACATAACATCATTACAGCAGTATGTACCGGTATGTTAGCTATCTAACGTTAGTAGTTATACATCAATCTTGCCATTAACTATAGGCTAACTGAACCACATTGCATATCATTACAGCAGTATGTACCGGTACAGTGCCTTGCGAAAGTATTCGCCCCCCTTGAACTTTGCGACCTTTTGCCACATGTCAGGCTTCAAACATAAAGATATAAAACTGTATTTGTTTGTGAAGAATCAACAACAAGTGGGACACAATCATGAAGTGGAACGACATTTATTGGATATTTCAAACTTTTTTAACAAATCAAAAACTGAAAAATTGGGCGTGCAAAATTATTCAGGCCAGTACATCAGGAGACGTGGAGGAGGCCGTAGGAGGGCAACAACCCAGCAGCAGGACCGCTACCTCCGCCTTTGTGCAAGGAGGAGCAGGAGGAGCACTGCCAGAGCCCTGCAAAATGACCTCCAGCAGGCCACAAATGTGCATGTGTCTGCTCAAACGGTCAGAAACAGACTCCATGAGGGTGGTATGAGGGCCCGACGTCCACAGGTGGGGGTTGTGCTTACAGCCCAACACCGTGCAGGACGTTTGGCATTTGCCAGAGAACACCAAGATTGGCAAATTCGCCACTGGCGCCCTGTGCTCTTCACAGATGAAAGCAGGTTCACACTGAGCACGTGACAGACGTGACAGTCTGGAGATGCCGTGGAGAACGTTCTGCTGCCTGCAACATCCTCCAGCATGACCGGTTTGGAGGTGGGTCAGTCATGGTGTGGGGTGGCATTTCTTTGGGGGGCCGCACAGCCCTCCATGTGCTCGCCAGAGGTAACCTGACTGCCATTAGGTACCGAGATGAGATCCTCAGACCCCTTGTGAGACCATATGCTGGTGCTGTTGGCCCTGGGTTCCTCCTAATGCAAGACAATGCTAGACCTCATGTGGCTGGAGTGTGTCAGCAGTTCCTGCAAGAGGAAGGCATTGATGCTATGGACTGGCCCGCCCATTCCCCAGACCTGAATCCAATTGAGCACATCTGGGACATCATGACTCGCTCCATCCACCAACGCCACGTTGCACCACAGACTGTCCAGGAGTTGGAGGATGCTTTAGTCCAGGTCTGGGAGGAGATCCCTCAGGAGACCATCCGCCTCTTCATCAGGAGCCCAGGTGTTGTAGGGCGGTCATACAGGCACGTGGAGGCCACCCACACTACTGAGCCTCATTTTGACTTGTTTTAAGGACATTACATCAAAGTTGGATCAGCCTGTAGTGTGGTTTTCCACTTTAATTTTGAGTGTGACTCCAAATCCAGACCTCCATGCATTGATAAATTTGATTTCCATTGATAATTTTTGTGTGATTTTGATGTCAGCACATTCAACTATGTAAAGGAAAAAGTATTTAATAAGAATATTTAATTCATTCAGATCTAGGATGTGTTATTTTAGTGTTCTATTTTTTTTGAGCAGTGTATTTGGCCGCAACTGTACCTGTTGAGACTAAGGGTGCAGGCCACAGCAAGCTAGAAAACTGAAATAGTAGCACCTAAATAATTGAGAATGTCAAAAATGTAAGTGATTTTTGCATTAGTATGACCATGTAAAGCCATCTTTCTCACACAAAGGTTGATCTGTGCGTGAGATAATCTATGAAATAATGATAAGATTGGCCTTGAAGGGGAGAAGGGTGTGTATTTGTACACTGTACATCCAGTAATAGTGGAGGCAATTTCAAGTTGACTAATTGATAGCTTGAAAAAAATAGATATATATTGGGTGTGTGCGTTTGTGGGACGGTGTCATCTATTGTTGCACTTTATATTGCTACCCTCTCACAAGGACTAGCCCTTTGAAATCTACACCTGTACCTCAAAAGCACTTCCTTTACAGGAGTGCCTGAGTCTGTTTAGGCTAGAACTCGGTAAGTCCCCCTTGTCATGAGGCATCTCATAAGAGCACATGGACATCTTGGTGCATCTTCTCTCCAGGAGTATTTGAGGGGGGTTGTGTGAATGTTAGTATATAAGCACCAGCCCCTTTCCATAAACCTATGTTGTTCTCCCTCTCCAGACCCCGGGATGCAGGAGAGCTCTTTAGTTACACTTCAGTTACACTCCTGAATAATGCAGTTGTCTGCCCACTTCCTGATGACAGAACTGCAGGTCCCTTTCCTGTGGGGAAATATTTAAGGGGTGATTGTTTTGACCTGGAGCATCACCCCAAATCCTAAGGATGCCCTGTCAGTAACACCTACTGTTTGGAGGTTTGTCATGTTTTTGAGACACAAAACAAAGGGGGAGGCTTACTCGGTCAAGTTAGTTGTTGGCTTGGGTTCTATGTTGTCTCTGTCCGGTGAGGTGAAACGGAGTGGAGTTGTTTGGTTTGATGGGAGACACTCCTCCTTTACCCCTCCCCCTCTTACCCACTCCACCTGTCCCCCGTCCCTCCCTCCATTTCTGGCCTGTCACCACACTGCTGCCTGGTTAACCCTGGGGTAGTGAGGAAGAGAACCAGCGGGGCGGTAAGCCTCTTAACGGGCTCATTGCCTGCTTGTCAGTCAGTGTCCAAATAAAGAAAGGCCTTATGGGATTTAGAGGGGAAACACTTGGGTTCACTGCTTAACCTCCCGCTGTGACTAGGAGATCTGGGGCAAGTGTGGGAATTGTCATTGGATGGTCTATCCTGTTGGCCTTTGGGGAACTGTGAGAACATTGTGGGTGTAGTTTGGCTCCAGGGGGTGGAGTTGACTCGATGTGCTAATCAGAATACTCCCCCAGTTATGGTGACTTGGACTGGAGCCTCATGGAAAGGCTACTTAGGGTTCAAACTTTGACCAAGCCCAATCTGAGGGTGTTATGAAGTTATGGTTGACCTGTCAGTGATTAGATTAGTTTGTGTATTCAGAACCCCCCCCCCACGAATAGCATTAATGCCCAAGTGTTGGCAACCGGATACATGTTTATATACTCTTCTTGTCTTACAACTATTTTGGGTGTTGTTCAAGAATCACAATGTAATTTTACATGGTAATTCATTCAATAAAGTTGAATACAGGTCTGTTAATCCTCTTTTAGCGTTGTCGATTCCCAAACAAAGAATGGTGCCACACCCCTCTACCTGGCCTGCCAGGAGGGCCACCTGGAGGTTGTCCAATACCTGGTGAAGGACTGCGGGGCGGAGCCAAGCATCAGAGCCAATGACGGGATGACACCTCTGCATGCTGCCGCCCAAATGGGCCATAACACTGTCATTGTCTGGCTGGTAGGTCATTGTCCTGATTCATACGGTCTGCTTTTGTCATTTCTTCTACTGTATTTGTTGTACTATTGTATTGTGTGTTTGGGTCCTAGACAAGCACTACATAAATCCACTGTGGGTGTACATAGGGCTGTTGCAGTGACTGTATTACTGCCACAACGGCAGTCATGAATCATGACCGCAGTCAAAATCCACGTGACCGTTGAGTCATGGTAATCTCCTCCTATGCACTCTGGACATGTTTTGGTAGTACCCAACTTTCTAAATACTATCAGGTCCTAATGGCCTGGTACTCAGGGCTCTATTGTCCCTCCATCAGGTCCTAATGGTCTGGTACTCAGGGCTCTATTGTCCCTCCATCAGGTCCTAATGGCCTGGTACTCAGGGCTGTATTGTCCCTCCATCAGGTCCTAATGGGCTGGTACTCAGGGCTCTATTGTCCCTCCATCAGGTCCTAATGGCCTGGTACTCAGGGCTGTATTGTCCCTCCATCAGGTCCTAATGGGCTGGTACTCAGGGCTCTATTGTCCCTCCATCAGGTCCTAATGGCCTGGTAGTCAGGGATCTACTGTCTCTCCATCAGGTCCTAATGGCCTTGGTACTCAGGGATCTACTGTCCCTCCATCAGGTCCTAGTATAGATAGTCCTATACTGGATAGACTGGTTACATTATGGTATGCTCCTAACTTTCTATTCATGAGTCTGGGAGAGAACGTCTAGGTCTAGGCAATGCTGTTGGTTCATTGATTGTGCAGGGTGGCTTACAGAGTTAGCCTACCATTATAGTGAATGTGATTTTTAAAAAACCTAGTAAAAGGGATGTTTTTTTATATTTTCATTATTTCTAGGCCAACACATTTACCTTTTTAGCTACATCATATCTCACGACCATGAGTTTGGGCGGAATATCACCTGTCACGTAGCGAGAGGCTGAGGTAGACTACCAGGCCGAAGTAGACTATCCAACATGATTGGAAGATGAATTGGTAGGAAAGCAGCCTCCATTCCCTCTTGACTGCATACAGATGACATGTCTTTTTGCACCTGGCCCTTTGATAATGGGCCATTTCTAAATCACAACTAATTTTATATATTAGTAAAGCCAACATTTGAATTGAGAATAGTCTGATGGGTGAAAGTACGATCACTTGATGAAAGAGCATGTGCAGCCTGAGGGAAGCTTTTCTTGCGACTTTCTCAAATCATCAATAGCTTATAGTTGCATCATGCAGTCCATATATGGGGTGGCTAGTTGTTAAAGCGTTGGACTAGTAACTGAAAGGTTGCTCGTTCAAATCCCCAAGCTGACGAGGTATAATTCTGTCATTCTGCCCCTGAACAGGCAGTTAACCCACTGTTCCTAGGCCTTCATTTAAAATAAGAATTTGTTCTTAACTGACTTGCCTAGTTAAATAAAGGTGTAAAAAAAAAAATATAAATATATATAAGGCATTTTAAGGTTTGTATCATTCACAACTGAAGTTGCCAAATCGGTTCTATATGTTAGATTTAGAGTTGTTTGAAATGATCACTTTTACGCTCAACACAGCCACTTCATATGCGCACTCGCTCCAGAATAAAAATATATAAAAGTATATAAAATGTCCTTTTCCATTTTATTCACTTCAATTATATTATTTTTACGATAAAATAATGGCACAGGACTGGTTGCATATCTTGTCTGCTAATTGAACAAGCCTGCAGCCTATGGCCCATAGCCAGATAACATACAGTAGGCCTTCTGTTTTTCTGAAATACATTTATGTCATGTTTCTTTAGACCTGCCTAAAATAATGGGATTATTGCAATGGTGTATTATGAAATAGATTTTTTAAAATACTTTTTATTTTTTAATGTAGATGTTAGAAAAGGCACATCAGTGGCTTGTATGAGTGGAGGCTTGGAGATGCTTAACATGTTTATGCTAATTAAGGGTCAATTACCATGAGATTGGCAGTTTTTTGCATGCCAATAATCAGCTGACAAAATGGCATGATGCCACAGACCTACATGTACTTTAGTACCATTTTAACCATAAAGGACATACAGTGCCTTCAGAAAGTATTCAGACCCCTTGACCTTTTACACATTACATAACAGCCTATTGTCTACTTATTAGTCAAATTGAAGAGATACAGTGCCTTCAGAAAGTATTCAGACCCCTTGACTTTATACACATTTTGTTACGTTACAGCCTTATTCTAAAATTGATTAAATTGTTTTCCCCCTCAGCAACCTACGCACAATACCCCCTAATGACAAAGCAAAAACAGTTTTTTAGAAATGGTTGCTAATTAAAAAAAGAAATAACCTAACTGATCACATTTACATAAGTATTCAGGCCCTTTACTCAGTACTTTGTTGAAGCACATTTGGCAGCAATTACAGCCTTGAGTCTTCTTGGGTATGATGCTACAAACTTGGCACACCTGTATTTGGTGAGTTCCTTAAATTCTTCTCTGCAGATCCTCTCAAGCTCTGTCAGGTTGGATGTTGAACGTTGCTGCACAGCTATTTTCAGGTCTCTCCAGAGATGTTAGATCGGGTTCAAGTCTGGGCTCTGGCTGGGCTACTCAAGGACATTCAGAGACTTGTCCCGAAGCCACTCCTGCGTTGTCTTGGCTGTGTGCTTAGGGTCGTTGTCCTGTTGGAAGGTGAACCTTCACCCCAGTCTGATGTCCTGAGCGCTCTGGAGCAAGTTTTCATCAAGGAACTCTGTACTTTGCTCCATTGATCTTTGCCTCAATCTTGACTTGTCTCCCAGTCCTTGCTGCTGAAAAACATCCCAACAGCATGATCTTAGTTTCATCAAACCAGAGAATCTTGTTTCTCATGGTAAAACTCCAAGAGGGCTGTCATGTGCTTTTTTACTGAGGAGTGCCTTTCGTCTGGCCACGCTACCATAAAGGCCTGATTGGTGAAGTGCTGCAGAGATTTTTGTCCGTCAGGAAGGTTCTCCCATCTCCACAGAGGAACTCTAGATCTGTGACAAAGGCCCTGGGTGGTTGTAAGCTTCTTCCATCTAAGAATGATGGAGGCCACTGTGTTCTTGGGTAACTTCAACAATGCAGAAATGTGTCGGTGCCCTTCCCAAGATCTGTGCTTAGACACATGCCTGTCTCGGAACTCTATGGACAATTCCTTCAACCTCATGGCTTGGTTTTTGCTCTGACATGCACTGTCAACTGTGGGACCTTTATACAGTTGAAGTCGGAAGTTTACATACACCTTAGGCAAATACATTTAAACTCAGTTTTTACCAATTCCTGACATTTAATCCTAGAAAAAATTCCCTGTCTTAGGTCAGTTGGGATCACCACTTTATTTTAATGTGAAATATCAGAACAATAGTAGAGATTTATTTCAGGTTTTATTTCTTTCATCACATGCCCATGTGAAGTTTACACACACTCAATTAGTATTTGGTAGCATTGCCTTTAAATGGTTTAACTTGGGTCAAACCTTTCAGGTAGCCTTCCACAAGCTTCCCACAATAAGTTAGGTGAATTCTGCCCATTCCTCCTGACAGAGCTGGTGTAACTGAGTCAGGTGTGTAGGCCTCCATGCTTCGGATTGATTTGCACTTTTCGCACCAAAGTACGTTTGAATTAAAAATATATATTTCACCTTTATTTAATTAACCAGGTAGGCTAGTTGAGAACAAGTTCTCATTTACAACTGCGACCTGGCCAAGAAAAAGCAAAGCAGTGCGACACAAACAGAGTTAAACATGAAATAAACAAACATACAGTCAACAACATATTAGAAAAAAAGTATATATTCAGTGTGTGCAAATGAGGTAAGATAAGGGAGGTAAGGCAATAAATTGGCCATAGTGGCAAAATAATTACAATTCAGCAATTAAACACTGGAGTGATAGATGTACACAAGATGAATTCGATGAGGTTGTTGGATTGGCTATTTACAGATGGGCTATGTACAGGTGCAGTGATCTGTGAGCTGCTCTGACAGCTGGTGGTTAAAGTTAGTGAGGGAGATACAGTGGGGCAAAAAAAGTATTTAGTCAGCCACCAATTGTGCAAGTTCTCCCACTTAAAAAGATGAGAAGCCTGTAATTTTCATCATAGGTACACTTCAACTATGACAGACAAAATTAGAAGAAAAAAAATCCAGAAAATCACATTGTAGGATTTTTTATGAATTTTTTAGCAAATTATGAGAAGTCTCCAGCTCAGTGATTTTTGCAATTCGTTCCAGTCATTGGCAGCAGAGACCTGGAAGGAAAGGCAGCCAATGGAGGAATTGGCTTTGGGGGGTGACCTGTGAAAATACTGTTTGTATGCATGCATGCATACGCAACATTTGACCAGAAAACCAGGAATGATTGTTGCTGTAGTAGAAATGGCACACAATGACTTGCGTTTTAGTCATTTATTAGCAGCTCACCACCAGATACATACATGTACGCATACATACACAACAATAACACATTTGATTTACATAATCCCCTTCCATCTAAGTGCTTAACCTCTCCGGTACAAGTGGGACGCTAGAAACGCTAGCGACCCACCTCGACAACAGCCAGTGAAATTGCAGGGTGCCAAATTCAAAACAACAGAAATCCCATAATTAAAATTCCTCAAACATACAAGTATTATACACCATTTTAAAGATAAACTTATTGTAAATCCAACCACAGTGTCCGATTTCAAAAAGGCTTTACTGCGAAAGCACAACATGCGATTATGTTAGGTCAGCGCCTAGTCACAGAAAACCATACAGCCATTTTCCAGCCAAGGAGAGGGCTCACAAAAGTCAGAAATAGTGATTGAATTAATCACGAACCTTTGACCCTTCATCAGATGGCACTCCCTGGTCTCCATGTTAGACAATACATGTGTGTTTTGTTCGATAAAGTTCATCTTTATGTCCAAATACCTTTTTGTTTAGTCCAGTAATCCAAATGCACAAGGCACGGACACTAAGTCCAGACGAAAAGTCAAAAAAGGTCCATTAAAGTTCGTAGAAACATGTTAAACGATGTATATAATCAATCTTTAGGATGTTTTTATCATAAATCTTCAATAATATTCCAACCGGACAATTTCTTTGTCTTTAGAAATGAAAGGGAACGGAGCTCGTGCTCACAGGCGCGCGTGTGACTAAACTAAAGGCTTTCAGCCTGACCACTTGTTGAAACAGCTCTTATTCGCTCCCCTTTCATGGTAGAAGCCTGAAACAATGTTCTAAAGACTGTTGACATCTAGTGGAAGCCATAGGAAGTGCAACCTGACCCCATAGACACTGTATATTGGATAGCCAATCACTTGAAAAACTACAAACCTGAGATATCCCACTTCCTGGTTGGATTTTTCTCAGGTTTTCGCCTGCCATATGAGTTCTGTTATACTCACAGACATAGTTCAAACAGTTTTAGAAACTTCAGTGTTTTCTATCCAAATCTACTAATAGTATGCATATCCTAGCCTCTGGGCCTGAGTAGCAGGCAGTTTACTCTGGGCACGCTTTTCATCCGGACGTGAAAATACTGCCCCCTACACCAAAGAAGTTAAAGCTCTTTAGTCTACAGAGCAACACCCATCCACTACCAATGGTTGATAGAGAATGCTTAATGTTAGGGTTAATGGATACCAATTTGTTGGTGGGAAGTTGAACATCTATAAACTAAGGGGAGCCAACTAACAAAGTGTTACCGAACCAAATGGCAGCTGGCGCTACATACTGTTCAGCCTCTACTATCCGTTGCAGATGAGCTTCACAGAGATCAGCCTGTCAGACCGGGACGGTGACGGTGCCACGGCCATGCACTTCGCCGCCAGCCGCGGCCATGCCAAGGTGCTCAGCTGGCTGCTACTGCACGGTGGCGAGATCATCACCGATAGCTGGGGCGGAACGCCGCTACACGATGCCGCCGAGAACGGGGAGCTGGAGGTGTGTGTGGTGGGGGGGTTGCCAGTTTATAACCGTACATAGGGAGGGATCTGTAGGAGAACACATGACAATGGGGTTAGACACCGTATAGGGCTGTGTGTGAGGCTAGTCAAGACAGCAAGGGGAATGGGAATTACGAACAGGTAACTTCATACAAATCCAGAAATTGCACAGGGAGCCCATTACACCATGCATTTGAGTGAGAGCGGAAAGTTGATATTGTCTCCCTAAGGTTAGATAGACGCAGTTATTTTTTTTTATGAGCTGACATTCGTCTGTGTTGCTGTCTTTGTCACTGTCTCTCTCTTCCTCCGTCTCTTTTGCAGTTGTTTCTGACTCCTTCTCCCCATCTCTCTCTCTCTCTCGTTGACGATGTTGTTAGTATGTTCACCTGCTAATTTTTGGTTTCTGTATGTTTGCTATGAGTATGAGCCGCATGCCTGTATTTGTATTCATTGAGGATCCCCAATAGCTGCTGCCAAGGCAGCAGTTACTCTTCATGGGGTCCAGCAACATTAAGGCAGTTATATATAATTTAAAATATGACATTACATTTCAAAACACCTTTTACAACACATTGTGTGTGCCCTCATGCCACTACTCTACTACCACATATCTACAATACAAAATCCATGTGTGTGTGTAGATTGCGTGTCTTATCATGTGTATGTGTAAGCGTGTCTCTTCACAGTCCCCGCTGTTCTAGAAGATGTATTTTTATACTGCTTGCATCAGTTACCTGATATGGAATAGAGTTCCATGTGGACATGGCTCTACATAATACTGTGCACATGTCAATACTTTTCTGCTTGATAACCAGTGCACTTTTCTGTATGTTGTAAAAGCGTTACATCGTCGCTGCCCATATCATTGCATAGTGCAGAAAATACACGAGAGTTCAGGGGCCTTGTTTTCACAAAGTTAACCATTTTCACTGTAGTGTCCAAAACTTCTTTCAAGTTGTCAGGCATTCCCTTGGCAGGAAGAGCCTCTCGGTGGATGCTGCAGTGTACCCACCTGGTGTCGGGAGCAACTGCTTGCATGCGCGTTACCACTCCACTATGTCTCCCTGTCATGGCTTTTGCGCCGTCAGTACAGATACCAACACATCTTGACCACCAAAGTCCATTTGATGTCACAAAGTTGTCCAGTACTTAAAAACTCTCCTGGTTTCCAGTGGTTTGCAGAAGGGGATGTCTTCCTTAACTGACCCTACATAAACGTAACAGACATATACCAGGAGCTGTCCCAGGCCCGCCACGTCTGTTGACTCATCCAGCTGTAACGCATAGAATTCACTGGCTTGTATGCAAAGCAGTAATTGTTTCAAAACATCTCTTGCCATGTCACTAATGCATTGTGAACAGTAGTGTATGAAGATATTGTCTGTGTAGTTTTCTTGGCCTTTCCCCCAGCGTTGTCCCAGTAATATCTGCGGCAGCAGGAAGAATTAAGTCCTCCACAATAGTATGGAGCTTGCCTGTCCTAGCCCCTCGGTAGTTCACCATATAAGACGCTTCTAGCCCCTTCTTATTAACTGTATCTGTTGCTTTTATACTCCTTGAAAGTCATCTTTATTATCTCTGAAAACACTTCCATGGTTTATTTTTAAAATTGGCATGTTTTGTTTCTAAATATCTGTGTAAGAGTGAAGGTTTCATTGAGTTGTGAGAGAGTACTTTTGCACATATAACATACTGTGGCTGACGAAAGGCACTACTCCCAATATAAGTGAACCCAAAATCAATGTTGTTCTCATCATATGTGCGCCTCTTCGATGGTCCAACGTCCGTGTCTGTTCAGTGCTTTCCTGGGTAAGGGGGCAGTAGCTCTTCAGCTGCATCTGTGTCCATGCTAGCTGGGCTAACAACAAATGTAGAATTACTGATGCTAGCATTGGATGTGGTCGTGGAAGCAGAACAACTTGTGTCGTCAACAGTTGCAGGTGTAGTACTGCTGGTAGTAGCAGCATGGTGTCTTAGTAGTAGTAGCAGTACTACCAGTAGAGCTGGTAGTAGTAGTATGATGTCCTAGTAGTAGTATCAGTACTACCAGTAGAGCTGGTAGTAGCAGTATGATGTCCTAGTAGTAGTAGCATTATTACCAGTAGAGCTGGTCTGTGTCTCTATGGACTCAGGCCTTACTTATTTTAACCATTTATCCATTTTCGAGCAAATGAAATGAGCAGCAACTATGTTTGGCTACATACAGACCATTAGTGGAATTCCCCTGAGAGAGTAATGGTTAATGTGATTGGATGTTAATTATTTGACTAGGCTACCAGTATTTGACATTGTTATTTCGCTGAACACAAGATGGTTTAATTTTATTTTTGGCAGTGAAACGAGGCTACTAAAGCGAGGAAAAAAACCTCACCCAAATGTATAGCCTCGTTGGAAAATATAAATGGACTGTTTGAAAATGTGAAAAAAAAAAATCTCATTTTTATTTGGAGTATCCCCAAAGGCATTGTGCGTATCCCAGTTTGGGAACACCTGCGTTAGGTGATTGTCACACTCTGACCTTTATTTCCTTTGTTTTGTCTTTATTTAGTGTGGTCAGGGCGTGAGTTGGGGTGGGCAGTCTATATGTTTTTCTATGTTGGGGTTTTGAGTTCAGCCTAGTATGGTTCTCAATCAGAGGCAGGTGTCGTTAGTTGTCTCTGATTGAGAATCATACTTAGGTAGCCTGGGTTTCACTTTTGGTTTGTGGGTGTTTGTTTCCACACGGTACTGTTTCGGTTTTTGTACACGTTTATTGTTTTATATTTCATAGTGTTCAGTTTATCTTAAAATAAATGTTATGGACACTTACCACGCTGCGCATTGGTCCTCCGATCCTTCTCGCTACTCCTCTTCAGAAGAGGAAGAATGCCGTTACAGAGATAAAGCAGACTTCATTTCACCGGTCACAGACCGGATTACTCACTGTTGCAGCACTCCAGGAGATCTAGTTACAGTATGGAATTCACAACTAAAGGTTTGCCAGCCAGATATGACTAAGTTAACGGTATAAAATGTGCAAAATGCTCTGCAGTTGTGCATTTGGTTAGCAAATTTAGTAGCTAATTATCTAGCTGTGGTTAGCTTCTTGCAAAAACAAGCTTCTCTAGGTGACAGCAGAGAATCCCCTCCTGGATCAAGAACCTTCTGTCAAACATTTATTTTGTGTGAGTAGCATTTTTTTTGTTACTTGTATAACTTTGATCTGGGGACGTCTGTCCTGAGAGTGGTTTGTCAGAGACTGTATAAAATGTTTGCAATGTGCATGTTAGCATTTAGCTAGCATTCACTTTGGGATTTTACATGTACTTGTTAGCATTGCTAACCTTTGGATTCAGAGGGTCAGTGGGGCTTGAAAATAGTGGCCCTTGTGTTCAGTGCCAGTATTACCGAATATCCCTGGTTAGCAACATGTCGGAATGAAGGTTTGACAATCTGGATAACGGCCAAACCTACCGATGACATTTGGCTTACTCCTAAAAAGAACGGATAAAGTTTTGTCCGTTCAGTGTGTCCTTCTCTCTCTTTCTCTCCTAGTGCTGTCAGATCCTGGTGGTGAATGGGGTGGATCTGGGCATACGGGACCAGGACGGCTTCTCGTCGGCCGACTTGGCAGAGTACAACGGGCACGTCCAGTGTGCCAAGTACCTGTGCACTGTTGAGAACATGGTGAGACACAGGATGCATTAGACGGGACACACTGTAGTGAAATTGTTTCAACAGAAAATTAAATGTAGTCCGTTTTCTTCCACTGGTGCCTAATGAATACAACCCAGGTGAAATTTGTAGGTAGGGGGGATATCTAGATGAGAGGATGATTAAGTCTATTCCAGCCAGGGCACTAAATTAACTTTTTTCATTGGTAGCACTGTTGCCCCGAACTTCAAAAGTAAGAAGCACCAGTCAAAATGTAGATTTATTTTTTCACTGCAAATGACTGTCCTATCATTCCTAATTGTCATCAGCTGTTACCTTGATGCAGAACTCACTAGAGTGGGCAAGACAGAATTAAAAACAACTTTTTAATAACTGTATTCAAAAGTGCAACATCAAACAATTTTATATAGGTGAAACTAATTTCCATATGTTGATTTGTAATCCATCATTTTTCTGCATGAGTAACATGGGTCTGAATTTGGTAAAAGCCATCTCTTCTTTGGCAATGCAGTAAGCGGTGTTCAATTTAATCTGTAGCTGAGTTAGCTGGCTGTTCACTGGCTTGTTCCCTGTCAAATACGGCTGTCTGGTAGTAGACGTAGTGATGTTGTTCCTGCCCCCTTCCCCAATGCACTTCAAATCAAATCAAATCAAATTTTATTTGTCACATACACATGTTTAGCAGATGTTAATGCGAGTGTAGCGAAATGCTTGTGCTTCTAGTTCCGACAATGCAGTAATAACGAAGAAGTAATCTAACTAACAATTCCAAAAAAAAAAACTACTGTCTTATACACAGTGTAAGGGGATAAAGAATATGTACATAAGGATATATGAATGAGTGATGGTACAGAGCAGCATAGGCAAGATACGGTAGATGATATCGAGTACAGTATATACATATGAGATGAGTATGTAAACCAAGTGGCATAGTTAAAGTGGCTAGTGATACATGTATTACATAGGATGCAGTCGATGATATAGAGTACAGTATCTACGTATGCATATGAGATGAATAATGTAGGGTAAGTAACATTATATAAGGTAGCATTGTTTAAAGTGGCTAGTGATATATTTACATTTCCCATCAATTCCCATGATTAAAGTGGCTGGAGTAGAGTCAGTGTCATTGACAGTGTGTTGGCAGTAGCCACTCAATGTTAGTGGTGGCTGTTTAACAGTCTGATGGCCTTGAGATAGAAGCTGTTTTTCCAGTCTCTCGGTCCCAGCTTTGATGCACCTGTACTGACCTCGCCTTCTGGATGACAGCGGGGTGAACAGGCAGTGGCTCGGGTGGTTGATGTCCTTGATGATCTTTATGGCCTTCCTGTAGCATCGGGTGGTGTAGGTGTCCTGGAGGGCAGGTAGTTTGCCCCCGGTGATGCATTGTGCAGACCTCGCTACCCTCTGGAGAGCCTTACGGTTGAGGGCGGTGCAGTTGCCATACCAGGCGGTGATACAGCCCGCCAGGATGCTCTCGATTGTGCATCTGTAGAAGTTTGTGAGTGCTTTTGGTGACAAGCCGAATTTCTTCAGCCTCCTGAGGTTGAAGAGGCGCTGCTGCGCCTTCCTCACGATGCTGTCTGTGTGAGTGGACCAATTCAGTTTGTCTGTGATGTGTATGCCGAGGAACTTAAAACTTGCTACCCTCTCCACTACTGTTCCATCGATGTGGATGGGGGTGTTCCCTCTGCTGTTTCCTGAAGTCCACAATCATCTCCTTAGTTTTGTTGACGTTGAGTGTGAGGTTATTTTCCTGACACCACACTCCGAGGGCCCCTCACCTCCTCCCTGTAGGCCGTCTCGTCGTTGTTGGTAATCAAGCCTACCACTGTTGTGTCGTCCGCAAACTTGATGATTGAGTTGGAGGCGTGCATGGCCACGCAGTCGTGGGTGAACAGGGAGTACAGGAGAGGGCTCAGAACGCACCCTTGTGGGGCCCCAGTGTTGAGGATCAGCGGGGAGGAGATGTTGTTGCCTACCCTCACCACCTGGGGGCGGCCCGTCAGGAAGTCCAGAACCCAGTTGCACAGGGCGGGGTCGAGACCCAGGGTCTCGAGCTTGATGACGAGCTTGGAGGGTACTATGGTGTTGAATGCCGAGCTGTAGTCAATGAACAGCATTCTCACATAGGTATTCCTCTTGTCCAGATGGGTTAGGGCAGTGTGCAGTGTGGTTGAGATTGCATCGTCTGTGGACCTATTTGGGCGGTAAGCAAATTGGAGTGGGTCTAGGGTGTCAGGTAGGGTGGAGGTGATATGGTCCTTGACTAGTCTCTCAAAGCACTTCATGATGACGGATGTGAGTGCTACGGGGCGGTAGTCGTTTAGCTCAGTTACCTTAGCTTTCTTGGGAACAGGAACAATGGTGGCCCTCTTGAAGCATGTGGGAACAGCAGACTGGTATAGGGATTGATTGAATATGTCCGTAAACACACCGGCCAGCTGGTCTGCGCATGCTCTGAGGGCGCGGCTGGGGATGCCGTCTGGGCCTGCAGCCTTGCGAGGGTTAACACGTTTAAATGTCTTACTCACTTCGGCTGCAGTGAAGGAGAGACCGCATGTTTTCGTTGCAGGCCGTGTCAGTGGCACTGTATTGTCCTCAAAGCGGGCAAAAAAGTTATTTAGTCTGCCTGGGAGCAAGACATCCTGGTCCATGACTGGGCTGGGTTTCTTCCTGTAGTCCGTGATTGACTGTAGACCCTGCCACATGCCTCTTGTGTCTGAGCCGTTGAATTGAGATTCTACTTTGTCTCTGTACTGGCGCTTAGCTTGTTTGATAGCCTTGCGGAGGGAATAGCTGCACTGTTTGTATTCAGCCATGTTACCAGACACCTTGCCCTGATTAAAAGCAGTGGTTCGTGCCTTCAGTTTCACACGAATGCTGCCATCAATCCAAGGTTTCTGGTTAGGGAATGTTTTAATCGTTGCTATGGGAACGACATCTTCAACGCACGTTCTAATGAACTCGCACACCGAATCAGCGTATTCGTCAATGTTGTTGTCTGACGCAATACGAAACATCTCCCAGTCCACGTGATGGAAGCAGTCTTTGAGTGTGGAGTCAGCTTGGTCGGAACAGCGTTGGACAGACCTCAGCGTGGGAGCTTCTTGTTTTAGTTTCTGTCTGTAGGCAGGGATCAACAAAATGGAGTCGTGGTCAGCTTTTCCGAAAGGGGGACGGGGCAGGGCCTTATATGCGTCGCGGAAGTTAGAGTAACAATGATCCAAGGTCTTTCCACCCCTGGTTGCGCAATCGATATGCTGATAAAATTTAGGGAGTCTTGTTTTCAGATTAGCCTTGTTAAAATCCCCAGCTACAATGAATGCAGCCTCCGGATAAATCGTTTCCAGTTTGCAGAGAGTTAAATAAAGTTCGTTCAGAGCCATCGATGTGTCTGCTTGGGGGGGGGATATATACGGCTGTGATTATAATCGAAGAGAATTCTCTTGGTAGATAATGCGGTCTACATTTGATTGTGAGGAATTCTAAATCGGGTGAACAGAAGGATTTGAGTTCCTGTATGTTTCCATGTCACGTTAGTCATAAGGCATACGCCCCCGCCCCTCTTCTTACCAGAAAGATGTTTGTTTCTGTCGGCGCGATGCGTGGAGAAACCCGCTGGCTGCACCGCTTCGGATTGCGTCTCTCCAGTTAGCCATGTTTCCGTGAAGCAGAGAACGTTGCAGTCTCTGATGTCCCTCTGGAATGCTACCCTTGCTCGGATTTCATCAACCTTGTTGTCAAGAGACTGGACATTGGCGAGAAGAATGCTAGGGAGAGGTGCACGATGTGCCCGTCTCCGGAGTCTGACCAGAAGACCGCTTCGTTTCCCTCTTTTTCTGAGTCGTTTTTTCGGGTCGCTGCATGGGATCCACTCCGTTGTCCTGTTTGTAAGGCAGAACACAGGATCCGCATCGCGAAAAAGATATTCTTGGTCGTACTGATGGTGAGTTGACGCTGATCTTATATTCAGTAGTTCTTCTCGGCTGTTTGTAATGAAACCTAAGATGACCTGGGGTACTAGTGTAAGAAATAACACGTAAAAAAACAAAAAACTGCATAGTTTCCTAGGAACGCGAAGCGAGGCGGCCATCTCTGTCGGCGCCGGAAGTTGAACCAGGAAATTGATGTGCTTTTGGCATAAGTTATGTTTTAGCAATGACTTGTGTTTTAGGTTGCTGGACCCAGAAGCAAAATAAGTTTTCCCTGCTGCTTTTACCCCACACTTACGACAGTGTGTAGTTTTATCCCTCCTTAGCCACTTGAATTCACGAAGTCACTCCTCTCGAAACATGTAGATCTTTGACTTTTTCTGAGGTGGATCGGTAGCAGCATATCCGACATTGTCCATCTTCTGGTTGTGGTTGATCGCTTCATAATTAGTTTTTTGCTAAGGAAAGCTTTAATTCTGCCGCATTTTGTTCTTGCTAGCTAGCTAATGCCATTACTTAGCTGACTGCTCAGGTAGTGCAGCTCATCCAGGATGTCACATCAATGCGAGCTGTGGCAAGAAGGTTTGCTGTGTCAGTCAGCGTAGTGTCCAGAGCATGGAGGCGCTACCAGGAGAAAGGCCAATACATCAGTACACTTCAACTGTGAGAGACGGAATCCTAAACAAAAATCTGGAAAATCACATTGTATGATTTTTAAGTAATTAATTTGCACAGTTGAAGTGTACCTATGATAAAAATTACAGACCTCTACATGCTTTGTAAGTAGGAAACTGCCGATTTTGCCGGTTATCAAATACTTGTTCTCCCCACTGTATATGCATATTCTAGCATCTGGTCCTGAGAAATAGGCCGTTTACTTTGGGAACTTTATTTTTCCAAGCATAAAAATAGTACCCCCTAGCTTCAAGAGGTTAAATCTCCCCACTGCCTGGTGTTTACACAACCATCATGCGGTGTCTCCATAGGGTTGTGTAATTACTTTTGTAAATGCAAACTCTGTTGCATAACAATCTTAGTGCATTGTAGATACAGTGGTTCCTCTTTTAAAAGTTGCGAGCTTGCACCGCGGTACCCAGCGTCACGGCTTAATTGCTCCAGACCACCACAAGGGGGAGTTAGAGCACTCATTATGGATTTGGGTCCCAAGGTTTTCATATGACCAACCATATCGAGTGGTTCCAATGACGAATTTGACGCGAGCCACCCGTCCCTGGGTGAAGATGTCTGACAAAACATTACAGTGGAACCAAAAGTAAGTAGTTATAACGTCATAATGAGAATGATGACGCGTGGAAGAGGGAAAGAAACGAGATGGAAACAACAAGAATTGGTTGCAAGTTGGGGAGGGAGGCTAATAGCTGAACAATAGACTATTCAACCTTTACTAAAGAATTGTCTAATAGCTGAGCTAGATGTGAAAACCCTCATCCTATCACAGACCAGATTTGTCCTAACGACCAAGGGGTAGCTTGCTACTCAATGTAATAAAGTCATGACTTTTAAAATAAGTTACCTTACACGTTATGTTGGCTGACAATTTTTTCGCTACGCTGTCCTTACGAATCACATAGGATATCATTACAGCAGTATGTACCGGTATGTTAGCGAACTACCTAACATTTGTAGTTGTACATCAAACTTGCCTGTATATTAACTATAGGCTATCTAAATACCCAACGTTTATTGGTATGATTATTCCCGTCATTCTTAGCTTAGCGAAATGGTATAGTTGTTGTGCGTTCCCAATGGACATTCTGGTGCTTTTTGTAAATTCACTCTGGCTATCTACACCAATTTCAGAGCGCGCTCGTCTGAGTGTACCAGAGTGCAGAATAATTCATTTACGAGCGCTCAACACAGGTTGAATATGGCTGGGGTCAGTAAATGTTGGTAAAAAGCGTAATTAAATTGTTTCCAGCAGCACAGTCACCAACGGTTAACATGAAAACTGCCTTACCAGCTCTGCTAGGGTGAGTAAAATGGTCAGAGTAGTCTCATTTGTGTCTGCAAGTAGCTAGCAAACTTTAGCTTGGGTGCTTGACTGCCGTTGTAAGGCCAGAACACTCAAATCAACCCTACTCCTCTGCCCGAACGTCCAGTGTGTGCTACAAGAGCGAAACTGTCTGAATTTACAAACTAACAATCTGATAATGTGCAGCGCCATATTTTCTGTTCCATCCTAACGGAAAACCAGAGGGTTTTTCAATTATCATGGAATTGAAACACCATAATATGAATCAAATTAATTAAGCAAGTACCAGTCAAGTTTGGACACCTACTAATTTCAGGATCACAACTATGAAATAACACTGGTGTCCCGCGTGCCCCCCGTATTTTGTAGTACAGACATGGCCTGCTCTCCCTTATTTAAGGAATTAGGCACTTTCCCATGTTTACTGGAGTATGTATTGTAGACTGCACAGTAACCTAATAAACACACATTTCATTAATAATTTAATGATAAAAAATATTATTTCAAATGGCAGATATTGAGTTTTGTTATGGACCCATAATGAATTACTATGGGAATAAATATCCCTGATTTTCAGAAATATTGGAACAAAGTTGTCTAATGAAGGCTTAGAATTCTCCAATCCTGTAACCTATGTTGTACAGCGACATATTTTCCATTCCAGCCTATCTGTCCCCTGAGGGTTTTGTTTTTTTATCTCTGAATAGAAACAACATAATATTAATCAAATTAATTAAGCCAAATTTCTTCAAATCAATCCCATATACTATGTTATTACAAAAAAAAACATTTTAAATGTTCTCTGTCAATGCCATGTCTCTGTTAATGCCAATACGGAATACTATCAAATGCTTCTCAAAGATGCCCTCTGGTGGTCAAACTAGCAATAACTTGCAGTAACAGAAGAAATGGTTGACAAATACATAATGTGCCACAGAATGCTGCAGCAGCATGCAAGGTGTCTCGCAGTGTGACGCAACTTTTAAAGGAGGAACCATTGTACAGTAAGTTGTACAACTTGAGTATGTAGAGCAAGATACATTTCTATCATGTGTAAGAGATATGATTATCGTTGTGTAGAATAGGAAGTCATGTCAACTCTGTTTGTTACATTTCGATATATAACATTCAAAATGTTTGACTTCACTGAACACACCCCAAGACAAGCAAGCACACTCATTTTCTTCAGGAAATGTACCTTTTCAGTCTAAGTTAGGTTGCCCTCCCCCGGTTCCTGGTTGACCTTGTTTGTTAACCCTTCATTGTGGTTGTCTTATCCAGAGTGTGGCGCACCGCGTGCTTTCCAGGGACCCATCGGCCGACCTGGAGTACAGCAAGCAGCCCGACATGGGCCTGTCATCCCCCAACAACACAATGTCCCCAGCGGGGTCGCGGCAGACCCAGCAACCGGCCCACTTCGACATGGGCTCGCCCTCCAGCACCCTGTCCAACTACGACTCAGCCAACTCCAGCCAGTGTAGCATGGGAGAAAAGCAGAGCGGCTCACCCCCTTCATCACGAGCCCCCACCGGTCAGTCACACACACGCACCCCAGCTTTCACAAACACGCACCCCACACGCACCCCAGCCCACACCCCAGATTTCACACACATGCACCCCACACGCACCCCAGCCCACACCCCAGATTACACACACATGCACCCCACACTCGTGCACACACACGCTCCCTCACACACATTAACTTTCTGAACTAGCTGGATTGAACTATAGGAAAATTGAATTAAGGATAATAGTTAAGATTACACAGGGGAAAAAATAGTCATGTTCATGCTATGGTGAGGCAATCGGTGCCAGGATCTATGAATACACTATTTGTAGGATTTCCCTTGCCTGGTATGAAAAACAGTTTGCACTTTAGCCAATTTTAGAGTGTGTGTGTGACCCCAAACATGACATTTTTGATTTGGTAATGTGTACACTATTATCATAACAATTGTGGGAACTACCACCACTCATCAGACTGGAACAAATTCCATGTAACAATTTGCATTCCTTTGTATGATGCCACAACAGCGCTCCATACTAGTGCTTCCCTCTAGTGGCAGGTAGGATAAGTCATCTGTTTGTGAATCAACCACTGCATCCAAACCAAGTGTCTCCAAATGCAATCCTGGAGAGCTACTGGGTGTTCAGGCTTTTGTTCTACACCTGCACTATTATTAGAAAAAGGTAATGGATTTTATAGTGCTTTTCCAGGTGCGCAAAGCATGTGGATGAAACAAAATAATTCAACAG
This sequence comes from Oncorhynchus tshawytscha, assembly GCF_018296145.1. Lineage (NCBI taxonomy): Eukaryota > Metazoa > Chordata > Actinopteri > Salmoniformes > Salmonidae > Oncorhynchus > Oncorhynchus tshawytscha. The sequence goes on along the minus strand of NC_056450.1, from coordinate 410,243 downwards.
CTATAATGTGCGATACCCAACCTGGGTGTTTCTATGTCCTTAGAAATAGAACTCCTAGAACAGCCGTTAGTCCACCCATCACCCACCTATTTACTTGAATGGTGATGTCTGTTCAAGGAATTCTAGCTATTTCTATAGCTACCTCATCCATCTCACCCCTGACCCATTGTGTCCTTGTCGCAGGCGGAGGCCCAGCGGAGTCGGCCATAAATGACATGCATACTTACACGGATATGCTCAACCCTGACGTGGAGCCCAGAGCTCCCAAGTGCAAGGAGCCCGCCGCCACCGCTCAGCCGTCTCCCCCACCCCTGCTGGCCTTGCCAACGCCCCCTCCCCTGACTCCCCCTCCCAACCGCTCCTGCCTCCCCCGAATACCCTCTGCCACAGCCCCCCGCGGACTCAGACGATATCTATCTGAAGGCGAAGAGCAACCTGAGGCACGTGGAGGACGTGGTGAGCATTCTCTCTTCCTTTACTGGTGAAAAGCAGAAGGGCACAACTTAAGTTCCTCAAGGGACACAGTCCTGTTGTTTTTATTTAAAAAAAGCTTCTTATTAATTAAGAAGCTTTTTTGAAGACTTCTGTGTCCATTGAGAGAACATGCTGTAATCAGGAATTAAGAAGATCAATTTCCCCTCAACCTAACCATTCGATACCATTGAGCCCCCAGTCTAAAAATGGCTGTCCAGGCCTCCCGAGTCGCGCAGTGGTCCAAGGCAGTGCTAGCTGTACCATTAGAGATTCTGGGTTCGAGTCCAGGCTCTGTCGCAGCCGGCTGCGACTGGAAGACCTATGGGGCAGTGCATAATTGGCCCAGCGTCGTCCGGTTTAGGGGGGAATTTGGCCGGCAGGGATGTCCTTGTTCCATTGCGCACTAGCGACTCCTGTGGCGGGCAGTGCACACTGACACCGACGCCAGGTTTTTTCTCTGGGTGCTGGTGACAAATGGCCAAGTCCTCACAGAGGGTTGCCTTTCGATGCCACGCTAAGATAATATCCTAGCACAGTGCGGTAAGCTGATCAAACAGACCATTAGCCATAAGAACAAAAAGCTCAAACAGCTGAAGCGCCGATACAATTTAGCTACAGTTCAGATACAGATCTAGGACCAGCTTACCCCACTCCATATTAGGATATGGTACACTCAGAGCCTTCAGTTGACAAAGGTAATTGTGAATGCAGGTTTTCATGGCTGTACAAAATCAGTTCATCTCTTGTATCTGCTGGATCACAGGTCTTAACAAATCACATAAGTTAGTGGTTAACAGGATTTTTCATGACTACCCAATCTCTGTACCCCACACATACAATTATCTATAAGGTCCCTCAATCGAGTAGTGAAATTCAAGCACAGATTAAACCGCAAAGACCAGGGAGGTTTTTTGCCTTACAAGGAAGGGTGGAAGTGTAAACATTTTACAAGAAGACACTGAATCTCCCTTTGAGCATGGTGAAGTTATTAATTAGGCTTTGGATAGTTTATCAATACACACAGTCACTACAGAGATACAGGCGTCCTTTCTAACTCAGTTGCCGGAGAGAAAGGAAACTGCTCAGGGATTTCACCATGACGCCAATGGTGATTTTAAAGAGTTTAATGGTTGTAATATGAGAACTGAAGATGGGTCAACAACATTGTCGTTACTCCACAATACTAACCTAAATGATAGTGAAAAGAAGGAAGACTGTACAGAATAAAAATATTCCAAAACATGCATCCTGTTTGCAACAAGCCACTAAAGTAATACTGCAAAAAATGTGGCAAAGAAATGAACTTTTTGTCCTGAATACAAAACATTAAGTTTGGGGTAAATCCAACGTTGTGTTGGATTTGCCCCAAACTTAATGTTTTGTATTCAGGACAAAAAGTTCATTTCTTTGCCACATTTTTTGCAGTATTACTTTAGTGGCTTGTTGCAAACAGGATGCATGTTTTGGACTGAGTACCACTCTTCAAATTTTAAACCATGGTGATGGCTGCATCATGTTATGGGTATGCTTGTCTTCAGCAAGGACTAGGGAGTTTTGTTGGGGATAAAAATAAACAGAATATAGCTATAAGCACAGGTAAAATCCTAGAGGTTCAGTCTGCTTTCCAACAGACACTGGGAGACGAATTCACCTTTCAACAGTACAATAACCTAAAACGCAAGGACAAATCTACAATGGACTTGCTTACCAAGACAACATGTAATGTTCCTGAGTGGCCGAGTTAAAGTTGACTTAAATCGTCTTGAACTTGGAAATGGCTGTCTTGGAAATGGCTAGGTTAGGTTTGGATGTGCGTGAAGCGCACACTTCTCCAGCATGCCAGTGGCCATTGAAGGTGAGCATTTGCCCACTGATGTTGGTTATGACACCGAACTTCAATTAGGTCAAGACCCTGGTGAGGACAACGAGCACACGGATGAGCTTCCCTGAGACTGTTTCTGACAGTTTGTTCAGAAATTCGTTGGTTGTTCAAACCCACAGTTTAATCAGCTGTCCGAGTGGCAGGTCTCAGACCATCCCATCCCCATCCCGCCGGATGTGGGTGTCCTTGGCTGGCGTGGTTATACGTGGTCTGCTGTGGTGAGGCCAGTTGGACGTACTGCCATATTCTCTATAATGACGTTAGAGGTGTTTTATGGTAGAGAAATTAACACAATTATCTGGCAACAGCTTTGGTGGACATTCCTGCAGACAGCATGCCAATTGCACACTCCCTCAACATGAGACATCTGTGGCATTGTACATTTTAGTGGCCTTTTATTCTGCCCAGCACAAGGTGCACCTGTGTAATGATGATGATCATGCTGTTTAATCCACTACTTGATATGCCACACCTGTCAGATGGATGTATTATCTTGACAAAGGAGAAATGCTCACTAACAGGGATATAAATAAATTTGTGCACAAAGTTTGAGAAAATAAGCTTTTTGTGTGTATGTAACATTTCTTGGATCTTTTATTTCAGCTCATGAAACATGGGACCATACTTGCTCATATCTTTAATATTAAATCATTTACAATGTATGATGGGACACTTAAATGCTCATTGCCTCTGCAACCATGAGAAGCCAACCGTAGATCTAATCTAGTAGTTGCCCATGCAAACTAGATGTATGCCACAGCATGACCACGCTGACCACAGTAAAGTAAAGACAAAAGACTGAAACAGCTAAATGAACACGGATAACTGGGTCTGTCCGTGTGGTGGGAGGTGTTGAGGGTGGTTATAGTCTTGTCCTGGACGCAGAACTGAGCAATTACCCCTTTAGATAAACCTGCTGCAAAGTCCACAATTGGCTATGTTGTAAAAGGTCTTGACCTGAGCTCACAGATCACTGCACCTGTACATAGCTCATCTGTAAATAGCCCATCCAATCTACCTCATCCCCATACTGTATTTATTCATTTATCTTGCTCCTTTGCACCCCAGTATCTCTACTTGCACATTCATCTTCTGCACATCTACCATTCCAGTGTTTAATTGCTATATTGCAATTACTTTGCCACCATGGCCTGTTTATTGCCTTACATGCTGTATATAGAGTTTTCTACTGTATTATTGACTGTATGTTTGTTTATTACATGTGTAACTCTGTGTTCTTGTATGTGTCGAACTGCTGTGCTTTATCTTGGCCAGGTCTCAGTTGCAAATGAGAACTTGTTCTCAACTTGCCTACCTGGTTAAATAAATAAACAATTCAAATTCAAAAATGAGCTTTTTGGTCTTAGACTTTGTTGGGGTTAGGCATTAGGGTTTGCAGTGTGGTTATGTTTAAAATAAGGCTTTATGGCTGTGCCAAATAGTGACCACTCTGCAGAGCTGCCCCAGAACAAGATTCATGACGAAAAATGCATTACCCACTGTGTGTGTATGCACGGGCACACCCACACTTCACAAAGTGCTGCTTGGGGACCTCGTCTTTGACCGCAGACGTGAGCCAACAATGCAGAAACACCCATGAAGCCACAAAGGACAAGAGAAAAGAAGAAACAACAGGACAATACAAAGGGGAAGAGGTCACTGACGTTGGGGATGTCGGTCAATTATTTCTGCCGGTCTTAGATTTGACAATTTATTGATCTGTTGAATGTCTCTAGCTTTTGCCACGGTTCCTTTTGAAAACTACATGAATACAATGCAAATTTAAATGGCAACGGCAATTGTGATGCTTTTGTTTTGGTGAGATTTGACAGGAAAAGTGGGTGTCTGAATTGAGGAAGTTGATCCGATGGCTTCTACAATGATCTACTCAACAGCCATTTTTTTAAATATGTATTTTTTTATTTCACCGGTATTGTATATTTTTTTACATTTTTATTTCACCTTTATTTAACCGAACAAGGTACAGGAGACCTGGCCAAGATAAAGCAAAGCAGTGCGACACATTCAACAACACAGAGTTACACATGGAATAAACAAACGTACAGTCAATAACACAATAGAAAAATCTATATACAGTGTGTGCAAATGTAGAAGAGTAGGGAGGTAAGGCAATAAATAGGCCATAGTGGTGAAAATAATTACAATTTAGCATTAACACTGGAGTGATAGATGTGCAGATGATGATGTGCATAACACTTAGTAATATTGCATAATCCTGTATCTGGTTGGTTACTCTGTGTGTGTATAGATATATGTCTATAGTGATAAGTACAGAACCCATAAGAAGAAACTGTTTTTACCTCAAACTGCTGCTTGGGTGCCATGTGTTGTTTTGTACAGTGCAACATGTTTTTCTGAGCATAACTTCAGCAATCACCCTTAGGCTCCCCACATTGAGTAAGCCTGGCCAAAAGTGGCTTAACTGAGTTGAGATGGAAAGAAAAGTCAGACGCATCCCAGCTTTTGCTAGAGTCAAACTTGCAATGTAAATAGTTTTAATGCAATAGTTTGCATTAGGTAAATACTCTACCCCCAAAAAGACACAGGTGGAAAAGCACTACATTTTTACTTCCCGAACTGATTGAATTGAAATTGAATTGTCCCCAGCCCTGGACTACCATAACATCATGAAAAGGCCTAGCTATCTTTGAAACATGGGTCCTTTCGGATATACTGTTGTCAGGTGTCTGAGCTTTCTTCTCAACAGGTGGCCTAGAGAGCTAGGAATGGGAAAGGGAGCAGCCCCGAGGTGCAGTAGAGGGCCATGTTACTGATCTCTGTCCCCTCCTGGGAGGTCACGAGGGGGCTCTCTTACCTCAAACAGGAACTGTGTAAATGTGAAATCTTATTTTCTTTGATCCCAAAGGCTTTTGTGCAATATTAATGGTGATGCTTTAACTGAGAGGCAAAGACGAAACTACTTTTTGTTCCTGGTGCTGTTAAAGCTGCTTCTGCTCTGAATCCTCCAGAGGTGACATGTCTTTTTTACCCTCAAATGTCGACAAAACACAATGTCCTTTTTGTGGAGATCGGTTTCATGTTAGGCGATAAAGACTTATTTTTATTTTGTGAATGTTCTGTGGTCTACGCTTTGCGAATGTTTGCCTAAACATATATCATATAGAACAAAAGACTATCTGATCACTTAAAATATCTTACTCCTACTTTTTAACTACCCTAGCTTTTATAGCTCAGTCTTCCTTCCACACAGCTACCAAACCCCACATTTGGCCACACTGTCGGTATTTCAAAAGACTCAAATGGCAAGCCAAAAAAAACAACAAGCAAACCCAAACATATTTATTTACTCACTGTTCATTGGCCCCTCCCTTGTTTCTACCCAGCAACTGACTCCAGAAGAGAACCAGGATAGGCTGCACCGGGTGGACTCCAACAGAAAGTCTCGAAACTTCAACAAGCAGCCCAGCACGGGGGACTACTACAAAGCCCTGGGTAGCGACACGGTCGACTACCGTGGGGTCCGAACCATGGTGCCTAACAAGGAGGTAAACAGGACCAGACAACCAGGCTTCTCCAACTTCAGTCCTGCAGAGCAAACTGGATGTGCAGGGTCCAGGCCAGCACCATGGATTTGCCGTTGTCCAGACAAGGAGTTGTAAACAGGACCAGACAACCAGGCTTCTGCATTTGTTTTGGGGGCTTAAGGGCTGCAGTAAGGGCTTAAGGGCTGCAGTAAGGGCTTAAGGGCTGCAGTATTGCTATGCTTTGAATTAGGTATGCACCGATATGACATTTTTGGCCGATACCGATATCCAATATTTTCCTTGCCAAAAAAAACCCCGATTATTGATATTTTACATTTTTGCGGCCTTTTAAGCATTCTAGTACAGTTCTTTTAAAAAATTTATGTTTTACCCCTTTTTTTGCCCAATTTTGTAGTATCCAATTGGTAGTTAGTCTTGTCTCATTGATGCAACTCCCATACGGACTCAGGACTGGTGAAGGTTGAGAGCCGTGCGTCCTCCAAAACACAACCCAAGCAAGCCACACTGCTTTTTGACACAGAGCACATCCAACTCGCCAACAGCCCACTTAACCCGGAAGCCAGCCGCACCAATGTGTCGGAGGAAACACCATACACCTGGCGACGGTGTCAGCGTGCACTGCGCCCGGCCCACCACAGGAGTCGCTAGTGCGCAATGGGACAAGGATGTCCCTGTCGGCCAAACCCTCCCCTAACCCGGACGACGCTGGGCCAATTGTGCGCCGCCCCATGGGTCTCCCGGGCCTGGCCGGCTGCAACAGAGCCTGGACTCAAACCCAGAATCTTTAGTGGCACAGCTAGCACTGCGATGCACTGCGCCACTCAGGAGGCCACAGTTAAATAGTTAACACACACACACACACACACACACACACACACAGACACAGCGGTCTAAGGCACTGCGTGGTGATTTGAACTTACAGCTGCAGGAGGATGACTGCCTGCTGGCCCCTGGTCATCTTCCATAACATTGATTTTGAAATATATCAATTTCCAAGATGACAGCATGTCAAGTCGTTTGTCTGTGACTAGTACATTTTAACCTACTAATAACCTAATTATTTATGGTTGCGTAACTTCGTTGTTGTGTAGTGCAAACTATTTAGTTTTTGCTGGTGTAAAGATCACAGGTCCTCAACTCGACACTTCATTACTTGAAGTTTACCAAAGTAACCCTATCTCTGGCTGGCCTGAGTTCCTCCTTCGTCTGCGGAGTGTCTTGTCCAAGCTACTCCTTTTTGCTCTTCGCCTGGCTGTCAGTGGCAGCTCAACAATCTCAACGTTCTCTCTATCGACCTCAACACCCAATCTACTCACATGCGCAAACACTCACATTCAGACTCATACATACACGCTGTCCCTCTCTCCCCATACCTTCGTTGGCCTCTAATTTTTTGGTCAGAGAAAATGACAATTTTCGTGGTGTTGCTTTGTGTACTGACTTTACTGAACTCTGGAGAAAACGAACATTGCTGCTGGGTGAGGACATCTGACAATGTGCTCTCCCGTCCATTAGACATTTTGTCTGCAGGAACTCGCTCTTTTTCACTCGGTCCACTCGTCCAAGTGCCGATGTATTTGTGGCCTGATGTGAACAGTACGAATTTGTGTCACTACCAAGGTCGAATGGTTTTAAATGACTGTTTTGTATTGTCTGGAAACTCACTTGTAGAATTCGCTTGCGGTAGGTCTCTTAAAAAAGAGAAGCCGTACAAGGTTATTAAACCGAGGTGCCTAGTTATTCTTCTTTTGTTGATATCAGGTAACGTGCAACCTAACCCTGGCCCTGATATGCAATGTCTCCAAACCCTCTCTGATTTTAAATCAAGATCTGTCTGATGATTTAAAAATGTTTTGTAATTCTATCAAATGTTTTGTAATCTTACCCAGTTGATTAACTCACCCACTCACCCAAATCTTAAATGCCCAGATCAATCTACCCTGATTTATTTGATATTGACAAATGTTCCACATAAATATTCTGCATTTGGTGTTTTTGTAATAATTTAAGTGACCATTGTGCTGTTGTTGCTGTTGGAAATACTAAGGTTCCTAAAACAAACCCACGTTTTATTCGTAAGAGAAATTTGAAGTGTTTTAATGAGCAGGCTTTCTTTCATGATTTGTTTTATTTTGACTGGAGCAGATTGAGTTTATCCCTGATGTGGAAACTGCCTGGAAATTCTTTCATGATGGTTTTTCCAAATAGTAAACAAACATGCCCCATTCCGCAGGTTCAGGGTTAAAGGGCGGGTTAATCCATGGTTTTCTTCTGAGCTGTCTTGTATTATTCACAACCGTAATCTAGCCTGGGCTAAAGCAAGGAAATCATGTTCTGATGCTGATTGGCTGAATATTTTATGTATGTTACCACTGATAACCTGAAGGACCCTATTTTTAGTCTGAATATTTTATGTATGTTACCACTGATAACCTGAATGACCCTGTCACGTCCTGACCTTAGTTCCTATTTTTATGTCTCTAGTGTTAGTTTGGTCAGGGCGTGAGTTGGGGTGGGCATTCTATGTTTTGTTCTGTGTGTTAGATTTCTATGTGTTTGGCCTGGTATGGTTCCCAATCAGAGGCAGCTGTCAATCGTTGTCTCTGATTGAGAACCATACTTATGCAGCCTGTTTTCCCACTATGGGTTGTGGGTAGTTGTTTTCTGTTTTGTGTGTATTGCACCTTGCAGAACTGTTCATTTGTCGTGTTGTTGTTTTTTGTTCAAGTATTCGTATTTATCAAATGTATTATGAATACTTACCACGCTGCACCTGGTCCTCTTCTCCTTCTCCCGACGACAATCGTTACAGACCCTAGAATGTTTTGGAAGGCTATTAAGTCTATATCTGGTAACAGTAATGTTACTGAATTACCGTCATGTGTTTTGAAGGACTCTGTTGCTGTATATGACAAAACTGAATTGTTTCAATGAGCACTTTGTATCTTCTGGTAGGTTGTTTGATTCAGTGTCCTCTGTCTCTGTACAACCCTGTGTGGATGAACCAGTGAGAGCTGGTCAAACTTTTAGCTTTTTGCCATTCTCGGTGCAGGTGGTACATAACGCCCTGAAATCCTTAGATCAGAGAAAGCCTGCAGGTCTTGATCTTTTGGATCCCTGCTTTTTAAATCTGGCAGCTGATTTCATAGCTGAACCACTTACATATCTGTTCAATCTAACCCTGGAATGTAATGAAATTCCAAAGATCTGGAAATCAGCATTTGTCCTACCACTTTTAAAAGGGGGAGATCCAACTCTTTTAAATAATTATAGGCCAATCTCAAAGCTGTCACCCCTGGTGAAAATACTTGAAACCCTTGTGAGTGAACAGCTAAATTAGTTTTTATTTACTCACTCTATTTTATTAATGTACCAATTGGGCTTCAGGAAGAACCATAGCACAATTACAGCAGCCATGAAGGTTGTAAATGATATCACTGAAGCCCTTGACAAAAAACAGCACTGTGTCTCACTCTTTATTGATCTCTCTAAGGCTTTTGATACAGTTGATCATGCTATACTAAGGCAGAGATTGTCGAGTGTAGGTCTTTCAGAGCATGCAGTTGCATGGTTTGCTAACTCTCTGTCTGATAGAACTCAGTGCACTCAATTTGATGGGCTTATGTCTGTTAAATTGTCTGTCTTTAATGGTGTGCCCCAAAGCTCTGTACCTGGTCCTCTCTTATTCACTATTTATATAAATGATTTAGACAAAAATGTCAAAATCGCAACTTCATTTTTATGCTGATGATACTGTTATTTACTGTTGTGTCTCTTACAAAAGCTTCCCAGAACTTGCAAACTGCTTTTTATACTGTTCAACATACCTTGTGTCAATTGAAGCTTATCCTCAATACTGACAAAACTAAACAAATGGTGTTTTCTAAAGCAAGAAATAGACCTCTGAACCTTTCACCTATTACTACCTGTCAGGGCAAGGAGATTGAGGTTGTAACCCTCATACAAATATCTTGGAATTTTAATTGATGATGGCCTCTCTTTTAAATTGCGAATAAATAACAAAAAATTTAAGCTGAAATTGGGATTTTATTTTAGGAATAAGGCCTGTTTTTCTTTTGAAGCCAGAAGGAGGCTAGTACCAGCTACATTCATGCCTTTACTAGACTATGGGGATATTTTATATATGAATGCTTCCGCTCAGTGTTTGAGATCAATTGACACCCTTTACCATGGCACTTTGAGATTTATTTTAAACTGCAAAACCCTTACGCACCACTGCACTTTGTATACCAGGGTTGGCTGGCCTTCTCTAGTCACTCGTAGGCTCATTCACTGGTATACTTTTATTTACAAAGCCATTTTGGTTTACTACCTTTTATTTTGGCATTTTTATTGTTCAGAAATGTGGTGGGTACTCTCTTCGTTCGCTGGACTTTATCCTGCTAACTGTTCCAAATGTCCAAACTGAATTTGGTAAAAGGGCTTTTATGTGCTCTGCGCCATCGTCTTGGAACACCTTTTACAAAATACTTTTAAACTGGAAGAACTTGTCCCGATTGGTATTTTTAAATCACTGATGAATGATTTTGAGACTGATTCCCTGACCTGTCAATGTTTTTAATTTGCTGTTTTTGATTTTTTTATACTCTTGTGAATTCAATGGTTTTTACTAGATTACTTGTAGAAATTTTAATTTATTTAACCTTTATTATCTCAATGCAACAGGCATCACTACAGTCCCTGGTTTGAATCCAGGCTGTTTCACATCCGGCCGTGATTGGGAGTCCCATAGAGCGGTGCACAATTGGCCCAGTGTCGTACGGGTTTGGCAGAGGGTAGGCCGTCATTGTAAATAAGAATTTGTTCATAACTGATTTCCCTAGTTAAATAAAGGTTACACACACCACACTGACCAAAAAGTTATTTTGTTTGTGTTTAGGTATGTCCCCATTACCAGCAAAACATAATCAAACCCTATTTCTTTCACTTACTTGCTGTGCTGTTTCATTGTTCATTCTCAACCAGGATTTCATCATACATGTCAAGTAGTGAAGTTTCAGCTCTGTCTGTGGCCTCTCTTCCTCGGTGCTCACTGCCACCGTGTCCGTTTCCATCTTGTCCAGCTGTCTATGTAACACTTCACGTTAAACCCTGTTTCTTGTCCGCATCGAATTAGCGGTCCTTGTACCAAGCATTGAGCATGGTGGCGACAGTAAAGAGGCTCAGAACACCACTGAATCCCTTGTTCACAGCCTCGGATACTTTTGTAGGTTTTACCCCCACGGCCCATGGGCAGTTTTGTTGAGCAGGCGTTACAATGCCATGACAGAGGGTACCACGTCTGCTGCAGACGCAGTTGATGAGCTTTTTTCTCCAGTCAGTTGTTCAAATGGCGCTAGAAGTGTGTTCATGTTTCAAACTTGTTCTCAAATGCCATTGAAATGGCAGCAGCGGTATGAGAACCAGCACATTCTTGAGCAATACAATCTTCCTCAGTACGAAATCCTTGTCGACCCACTGTGCTGTCACTCAGCATGCTGATGGGGCTGACATCGCTGGTCCAAATGTCATCGTGACGCCCATAGCAAGTAGCATAATGAATTCCATTATCATGGCGTTAATGGATTTGAACTTTGAGTTTTCTCGCTCAACTCTTTCGAATGACTGCTCAACTTGAACTTGTTTAGTTGTTGGAAGTGTGAGCTTAGTATTTCTGCTTTTGTTCTGTGTAGCACTATTTTTCATGGCGTCATTACGTCATCTACTTACATTATATACGTACGCACGTCAGCTTTGGCATCGGTTTTGCACATGGGCGTTAAACTAGACATTAGGCCAATGTGTTGGATTTTTTGCTAATATCGGCCGATTCCGATATGCTCACCGATATTTCGTGCATCCCTAGTTTGAATTGTTCCCTGGCATTTAATGGATGCCTTTGTGTCACTGATAGGCCAGGGGTATAATTTAGTCTCTGATTTGAAAAGGCAAGGTGGACAACTAGTGTACACTTTGGCCATCACTACCAGGGAAATTAAATGCTTTAAATGCAGACTTGAATTTGTATAAACCTGTGCTTTATCTTTTTAAAGGTAATGTCTTGTTTCAGGTCTAATCTATGTTGGCTTTATGGTTTTGTTGTACTCACTAAACCTAAAGAATATTGTCTCAAATAAAATAAGCTAAATGTCCATTTTTGCGGTCAACACAGAAGAAACAATTGAGCAGACAAATAGTTCCACAGACACGGCTCAATCAGGTCTTGCACGCACAGTCAACAGGCCCCCCAGGGAGCGGCCCAAAATCTCATGGGTATCAGCTTGGTGTAATCTACATTGAGCCAATTAGGAACTCCGTGGGGCTTCCTAACCCCTACGCGTCCCCAAGGACAGGACAGATGGCGCCCCACGTCGCCCCCGGCTAATCATTATCGCCAGCTGGGGCCCGGCACGTGCTGGAGAGCGACCCCCGTGAGACCCCTCATTATAGGGGAAGAGGGGCATAATGACAGGCACGCGTGTAAAAAGAGGAGGAGGAAAGGGGTTAAATGTCACGGTCCATTAACTCTGTAACAGCTGTGTTAGTGTCACTGTCAGGCTGTAGTGCGGGGTGGTGCGGAGGGGTGGGGGGCTATTACTCTATTCCTCACAGCAACAGATGCCCCCCACACCCCAGAAGGACACTAGATTAACTCAATTATTATTCCCACTGGGTGTAATGTCTTTGTGTAGATTTAAAACGGCAAATGTTTAATTGAGCCGTCATTTCAGAGTCAACTATAGTACCATACATCTGTCACAGTATTACTCCCCCTCTCTCCTCCCACTATAATAATGTTATTGGCCTAGCATAGCTACTGTGGACTGTTTTAGCAGGTATTTCTGTGAAGACAGGAGTGATATGGTTCATTGGCTCCTACCATTATGACAACTTCCTCTCAGCTGTCAAGGAATGAGATCACAATAAGATCCGGACGGGTGATGTTTTGACTGTGCAAAAATGGGGAGATGTTACCAAAAAAAAGTGGAGTCACAATTTTAGCTGCATTTATTCTTTTCACAATGTCCATGGCAAGGGATTGATTTGGGTTTAAAGATAACTGTACCGTGTAGGCAATTCAATGAAAAAATATGCTTTCGATCAAGTATTTGAAATCTCTGCATTTTAACTCTGTCAAAATGGAGCCCTTTACATTTAAGATGGACAGGCAACCCTTATCATTTTCCTCATGTTATATGTTTTGGCTGGTGGGATATGAACTAACCATTTTCTATTCTTTATGATCCAATCAGGGTTCTCTGTTATTGGAGGAGTCAGCCGACAGCCCCGCCCCCAGCCCACAGAACAGCACCACCGAAGCGTTGCCCTTCCCTCCTCCCCTGCCCCCACTCCCCATCAGCAATCCCACCCCGGCACCCCCTCCTCCCCCGCCATTGCCCTCAGAAATGCCCACCTTCCAGTACAGCCCTTCCTCAAGCACCAAACAGCGACGCCCCTCTTCAGGAAGTGAGTCATCACTCCTGCTATCTTTCAATTTTTCTTTCCTCGCTTTCACTTTCTCTCTATTTTTCACTACCCCTTCCTTTCTTTCTGGCATTGTGCTTCTTCTCTCCTCTTGTAACTGCAGTCCATTCTGAACATGTTCTTTTTCATGTTACATTTACTAGTTTCACAGATGGCAAAACCAGTGTGAATAGACTCCTTCTCCACTACCCCTGATGGTGCACTAATTCCTGGAAAGCTGAGTTGCGGCAGGCGCAAAACTGGAACAATGTTATCTCATTCTGTAGCCCGAGAGATGAGTCTGGCTTTACCGTCCCAGATAACTGATTACAAATGTATGCCCTCGCTCAGGGCTATCATTACCTTGAGAACTGGTTTAGTGTTCAGCAATTTCCCTAATTTCCCCCTCTCTTTCTCTTGACTGACTGGCACTACCTGACATGGTTGCTCTTTGCCCTGTCTGCTCCTCTGTTATAGTTACAAAAATCGCGGTTACTGTCTATGGTTGGGGGAAATGTGATTTTAGCAATATGTTCAATTGTTCCATTCCAGAGCATTGGGGCGTTGCGTCAGCACTATGATGTCAGCCACTCTATAGTCAACCATAGAGATAAAACGTTCTCATATTTGATTTGTCCTGTTGAATTTGACACTCATCTGTCTTCAATTACGGTCGTCTACTAACAAGCTCCCTTTTTCCTCCTTCAATTGTGTCAATGGTCCTATCCCTCTCTCCTCTCCTGCCCTCCGGAACAACTGCTGTCTGTCCCCTTCTCTCTCCTCCTCTTCTCTCTCTCTCCACTGCTGCCTATCTCAAGGTGTGGAGTTTCTGTCCCCCTCTCCTCAGCCTGAAGGCGGCCCACTTAGGGTGATAAAGAGTAAGTACAAGTGGCTTCAATTCAACTTTATTTATCCCCTCATGGGCAATTAAGGTGCGTCTCAAATCAACATCCTTGTCGTCCCTCTGGGCAGAAGACTTCTCTTTTAACCCATACAAACCATTTCCTTTATTTTCTTCCTCTCCTTTCTTTTACATCCACCTGCCTTGGTCTCACCGTCTGCCTGCTGGAGACTGTTTGTCATTGGTGACACAGTCGATTAGGCAGAAAACTACAAAACAAATAAGTGGTCAGAGGCTGTACCCTGGTTGGTTGATGCATGTAATAAATGGGCAATACGTGGGTTATAAAGAGGTAATAAGAGTGAATTAAAGCTGTAAATATAGATGGGTGTGGAACAAAGAGATCAGAGAACTTATTCAAATTAGGTGTGTGCAAAGTTTAGAGCGTCACAGAAAGACATACAATACAGAGCAGACATGATTCTGGTCAATAACATGGCAGAGAAGCATTGAACATACCCTTTCTGCACAACACATTTCTATCTGAATCTTCCGAAGTAGTCCCAATAAGCCCAGCAACACACGTTTCCTCCTGACGAGAGGGAGTTAAAGGGGAATCTCACCCTGGGGAATCTGGACTTGTGGTCATCATGTCTGAGGCATTTCTAGGACCGTGAGATGTTTCACACATAATTGCACAGGAGGAAGGCAGGTCAGGGCTTCCCCCGCAGAATGATGCACCCTATGACGCCTTGCGGTGTATTGATGTAGTCCAGCTCTGTGGCATTTGGCGAAGGCTGTTAAACTGTTTGTGGGTTCAGATATGGTTGTCCTTGTTCGATAGAGAGACGTCTTTCAGCGATGTTCCTATCAGCAGATTCATTGTTAAATATATGAGCAGACTTTTTTTCAGTCTCTGAAAGACTACAACTTGTGTTGGGCGGTGCTTCGTGCTCTGGCCCCTGTCCCTCTCCCAAGATGGGCTTTTTCGAAGAAGAGGCTTAACAACAATTCTTTGGGCAAAACTTAATGAACTGACCAGATGCAATGGCTTCAAGTGATTCCTCTCATCAACACGAATTCGAAGATGGAGCATCTATTAGCTACATGGTGACATTCAACCATACATGCTTCAACCTGAATGTAGCAAAGATGATTTGAAACAAAGGGTTGGATTTAGCAAACATTAGAAGCTCAGCTATGGCCGATGCCAGCATGAGGGCAGATGACATAATACGATATCTAGCTAACTTTTGTTTATCTACTGAAGCCCATATTGTGTATTGCTGGCTAACTTACTACTGTGTTATTGTGGGAGGGAAATCAAGTAATTCTTCTGTTTATTAACTTCGCTAGCTAGGTAGCTAGCTAAGTTAGCTAAACAACTACCGGTAGCCATAGGTATGACCAAAAATAATGTTTTACAATCTGCATTTTTTTTTTGTCTCTATTGTTTAACCTATTCTCTTTTTAGTCGTAGATATGGCTAGCTACTAAATAGCAAACTACAATGTTACAACCAGCCACCTAAAACTTGGTTTACTAGCAAACATTAGCACATGACTGGAATTGGCTAACTAGTTAGCCTGACACCTGCTAACTTGTCATGTGCCACACCTCGCATTTGTAACTTGTAAACAAACTTGTAACATCAACAACTGTAAATCATTTTACTATGTAACATAATTTGATGAGGGTTGACATTGGTTATGATTATGACCGTGGATGCATTTCAATTTCACAAAATGGTATGCATGACGCAAGAGGATTCCAAACAGATGTAAATTACAAGTATATCCAGCAAGCAAGCTAGCTACGTTTACTAGCAAACAGTGAGGTGAAACAATAATAGAACAATTTACTGTTGTAAATCTCTAAAACAAAAGCTGGTTTCACTATAAAAATATTTGCCTAAACCAGGGTGTATACTACATTAATTTGTTTTATTTTCAATTTTTGACTTTTTTTAAGCATTGTTAGCAAGCAGTTCACTGTAAGGTCTACACCTGTTGTATTTGGCGCATGTGACAAATCAAATGAGATTTTTTTTGTCTTGCCAACGTAGTGGTGCGCACACTAAATGATGTAGCACAGACGGGGGCCACGCACTGCAAGATTCTTCACTTGGTTGTGAGGATTGTCGATACCATGTCTTGTGTGATTAGATTTAACGTAGCTACAACAAACAGTGGTGTAAAGCAGCATCATCAAAGTTTTCAGTCACATTCACACTTGCCATACAGAATTGAAATGTCTAGCCAACATTTTGAATTGAATAACATTGCTTGTGCACTTCAGAGCTGTAATGATTTGACGCTTTGTTTAAAGGCAAGCGTATATTATACTGAACAAAAATATAAATGCAACAGTAAAATCTTTGAAATTGTTGCATGAGTTACAAGTCATATTTGGGGCGGCAGGGTGGCCTAGTGGTTAGCGTGTTGGACTAGTAACCTGAAGGTTGCAAGTTCAAACCCCTGAGCTGACAAGGTACAAATCTGTCGTTCTGCCCCTGAACAGGCAGTTAACCCACTGTTCCTAGGCCGTCATTGAAAATAAGAATTTGTTCTTAACTGACTTGCCCAGTTAAATAAAGGTTAAAA
Organism: Oncorhynchus tshawytscha; assembly: GCF_018296145.1. Taxonomy (NCBI): domain Eukaryota; kingdom Metazoa; phylum Chordata; class Actinopteri; order Salmoniformes; family Salmonidae; genus Oncorhynchus; species Oncorhynchus tshawytscha. The sequence goes on along the minus strand of NC_056450.1, from coordinate 393,452 downwards.
AAAAATATGAAGAAATCAGTCAATTTAAATGAATTAATTGGCCCCTAATCTATGGATTTCACATGACAGATATGCATCTGTTGGTCACATACATAAAGAAAAAGTGGGCCCCACAATGGGCCTTAGGATCTCATGGTGGTATTTCTGTGTATTCAAATTGCCATCGATAAAATGCAATTGTGTTTGTTGTCCGTAGCTTATGCCTGCCCATACCATAACCCCACCACCATTGGGGCACTCTGCTCACAATGTTGACATAAGCAAACCGCTCACCCACAAGAAGCCATACATGTGCCCTGCGATTGTGAGGCCGGTTGGACGTACTGCCAAATTCTCTAAAACGATGTTTGAGGAGGCTGCTTTTGGTAGAGAAATTAACATTCAATTCTCCAGCAACAGCTCTGGTGGACGTTCCTGCAGTCAGCATGCCAATTGCACGCTCCCTCAAAACTTGAGACAATGGTGGCAAATTCAAGTTGTATTTTATTGTATGTTATTTATCCAAAGATTTTCCATTACTGTTTTTTTAAATTGAACCTTTATTTAAACAGGGACTCACATTAAGATTAAACAGCCCTTTTACAAGAGTCCTGTATACATTACAATTAAAACAGAATAATAAAACATACACGTGTATAAAACAATTCAATTCAGCACACAATCACAAAATAAACATTTAATAAAGCAATCACATTAAACTACATAGACGTCCTCAATCAATCATTTAAACTGCCTGAGTGGCACCAGCACATCTAACTGCTGTGAACTCTGTATATTGTTCCACAAATTAGGGGCAATAAAACTAAATGCAGATTTTCCCAAATCTGTGGAGACTGAAGGGATCTCTAGTGTTATCCATTCCTGAGAACGGGTTTGGTAACTTATGATTCTTAACTTAATGAATGAAGTTACATATGCAGGGAGTTTCTGTCAGATTGCTGTGTATTGCTAACGTATTGCTGAATGGTAGACTGAGTCCAAGGTTTTAAAACAGAGGTTGTGCCGCATGCATGTAAACAATATCCACACAAATCCAATACAGGGAGAGGTGTTGTTTGAACAATCTTTCTCCTATTTTTAATACTAAGGCATGATTTATTTCGATATAAAAAAACTATCTTGGATCTTAGCTTCTTCAGATTTTCTATGTGTTACGAAGGACAACTTGTCATCAATCCAGACACCCAGGTACTTATACTGAGAAACAAGCTCCATTTGTAGCGCAATTATGCAGGTCATCAGGGTCAACATTTCATGACCTAAAGAACAGCAGGAGCTTGGTTATACTTGTATTTAACACTAATTTAAGATCAAAGTTATTTCTGAAATGAATCAGTCATGTTGAAGTTCACGAATTGCCTGCTGCACCGAGGTGGCACCGGAATACAAAACTGTGTCATCTGCATAGAGATGAATGTTACAAGTATCAACATATACAAGGTGAACAATAATGGACCCAACATAAAAAGGTGTTCCTCAGGGTTCTGAATCTAAAATTCAGATTTAACCCAGATGGCCTGAGTTCTGTCGCTAAGATAATTCTGAAACATTTTGTCAGTAATGGGGCCAGAATCTAAATACATTTCTTGGGGGAGAGAAGAGGAGACACAACCCTTCAGTGACGTAGCTGGGTTCCCAGTACATTCAGAGAGTGTATTAACAACATAATGACCAGGGTTTTAACTAGTTTTCATATTTCTGTGTGTAAAAAGAGTCTGAATGTAGCTTTGGCAAAGGCAGCATCTCTGTTGTGTATGACTTCAAATAGCTCTAATGCAAAATATGCAAACATTATTAAAGTGGCCAGTGATTTCAAGTCTATGTGCAGTTGAAGTCAGATGTTTACATACACTTAGGTTGGAGTAGTTACAACTCCTTTTTCAACCACTCCACAAATTCTTGTTAACAAACTATAGTTTTGGCAAGTCGGTTAGGACATCTACTTTGTGCATGACACAAGTAATTTTCCCAACAATTGTTTACAGACAGATTATTTAACTTATAATTCACTGTATCACAATTCCAGTGGGTCAGAAGTTTACATACACTAAGTTGACTGTGCCTTTAAACAGCTTGGAAAATTCTTGAAAATGATGTCATGGCTTTAGAAGCTTCTGATAAATTATGTAAATTAGCCTAAGTCAATTTGAGGTGTACCTGTGGATGTATTTCAAGGCCTACCTTCAAACTCAGTGCCTCTTTGCTTGACATCATGGGAAAATCAAGAAATCAGCCAAGACCTAAGAAAAAAACTTCCACAAGTCTGGTTCATCCTTCCAATTTGCAAACGCTTGAAGGTACCACGTTCATCTTTACAAACAACAGCATGCAAGTATAAACACCATGGGACCACACAGCCGTCATACCGCTCAGGAAGGAGGTGCGTTCTGTCTCCAAGAGATGAACATACTTTGGTGCGAAAAGTGCAAATCAATCCCAGAACAACCGCAAAGGACCTTGTGAAGATGCTGGAGGAAACAGGTTCAAAAGTATATATATCCACAGTAAAACGAGTCCTATATCGACATAACCTGAAAGGCCGCTCAGCAAGGAAGAAGCCACTGCTCCAAAACCGCCATAAAAAAACCCAGACTACGGTTTGCAACTGCACATGGGGACAAAGATCATACTTTTTTGAGAAATGTCCTCTGGTCTGATGAAACAAAAATAGAACTGTTTGGCCATAATGACCTTCGTTATGTTTGGGGGATAAAGGGGGATGCTTGCAAGCCGAAGAACACCATCCCAACCGTGAAGCACGGGGGTGTCAGCATCATGTTGTGGGGGTGCTTTGCTGCAGGAGGGACTGGTGCACTTCACAAAATAGATGGCATCATGAGGGAGGAAAATTATGTGGATATATTGAAGCAACATCTCAAGACATCAGTCAGGAAGTTAAAGCTTGGTCGCAAATCGGTCTTCCAAATGAACAATGACCCCAAGCATACTTCCAAGGTTATGGCAAATGGCTTAAGGACAACAAAGTCAAGGTATTGGAGTGGCCATCACAAAGCCCTGACCTCAATCCCATAGAAAATGTGTGGGCAGAACTGAAAAAGTGTGTGCGAGCAAGTAGGCCTACAAACCTGACTCAGTTACACCAGCTCTGTCAGGAGGGATGGGCCAAAATTCACCCAACTTATTGTGGGAAGCTTGTGGAAGGCGACCCTAAACGTTTGACCCAAGTTAAACAATTTAAAGGCAATGCTACCAAATACTAACTTAGTGTATGTAATCTTCTGACCCACTGGGAATGTGATGAAAGAAATAAAAGCTGAAATAAATCATTCTCTCTAATATTCTTCTGACATTTCACATTCTTAAAATAAAGTGGTGATCCTAACTGACCTAAGACAGGGAATATTTACTAGGATTTAATGTCAGGAATTGTGAAAACTAAGTTTAAATGTATTTGGCTAAGGTGTATGTGTAACGGAGGGGCAGAGGCTTGTGGAGCGATGGGGAACGATGCTTCGTGGGTGACTGTTGTTGTGTGCAGAGGGTCCCTGGTTCGCGCGAGGGGACGGTCTAAAGTTATACTGTTACATATGTAAACTTCTGACTTCAACTGTATGTAGGGCAACAGCTTCTAATGTACTAGTGATGGCTTTTTAACAGTCTGATGGCCTTGAGATAGTAACTGTTTTTCAGTCTCTCTGTCCCAGCTTTGATGCACCTGTATTGACCTTGCATTCTGGATGATAGCAGGGTGAACAGGCAGTGGCTCGGGTGGTTTGTCACAATCTTCCTCCTCTTCATCTGAAGAGGAGAGGCGAGAAGAATCAGAGGACCAAAATGCGGCGTGGTATGTGTTCATAGTGAATATTTAATTAAAGAAAGTACTGAACACTGAATACAAAAACAATAAACCATTAAAGACCGTGAAGCTACAAATGAGACCTGTGCTGACATAAGCCACTAGCATAGACAATCACCCACAAACAAACAGTGCAACCCAGGCTACCTAAGTATGATTCTCAATCAGAGACAACACCTGCCTCTGATTGAGAACCATACTAGGCCGAAACATAGAAATCCCCAAATCATAGAAAATCAAACAGACTGCCCACCCCAACTCGCGCCTTGACCATACTAAATAATGAATACAAAACAAAGGAAATAAAGGTCAGAACGTGACAGTACCCCCCCCCCAAAGTTGAGGACTCCGGCCGCAAAACCTTAACCTATAGGGAAGGGTCTGGGTGGGCGTCTGTCCGCGGCACTGGCGCGGGTCGCGGACCCCACTTCACCATCGTCTTAGTCCGCCTCATTGTCCGCCTCCGTAGCTTCCTAACCATGGCAACCCTTCTAAATGACCCTACTGGACAGAGGGGCAGCTCGGGACAGAGGGGCAGCGCCGGACAGGTGGGAGACTCCGGCAGCGCCGGGGACAGGCGGGAGACTCCGGCAGCGCCGGGGACAGAGAGACAGCCTGGTGCATGGGGCTGCCACAGGACCCACCAGGCTGGGGAGACTTCCAGGAGGCTTGGTGTTAGGAGGAGGCACCTGAAGGACCGGAGCTCTGGTGCGCAGCCTTGGCACCACTCCCCCAGGCTGGATCACTACTCTAGCCCGGACCCTCCAGAGTGCAGGCACAGGTTGAACCGGGCTGTGGGTAAGCACTGGAGATCTAGTGCCTACTACGTGCACCTCTCCCTTAGGCTCCACTCCCACATTTGCCCGGCACGAGCGGAGTGCAGGCATAGGACGCACTGCACCCTCCCAGCGCCCCGGAGACACAGTACGCAGAGCCGGCGCAGGATACCCTGGACCAAAACTGCGTACCGGCGACCAGACACGCTGAACAGGCACCATACGCCCTGGCTCGATGCCCACACTCGCATGGCACTTTCGGGGGGCTGCCCTATAGCGCACCGGGCTATGGGCACGTACTGGCGACACCGTGCGCTTAACCGCATAACACGGTGCCTGACCAGTAACGCGCTGCTTATGATAAGCACGAGGAGTGAGCTCAGGTCTGCTACCTGGCTTAGCACCACACCTCGTCTGCCCCCCCTAAAACATTTTTTGGGGCTGCCTCTCGTACCTGTCGCGCTGCCGTGCTGCCTCCTCATATCGCCGCCGCTCAGCTTTCGCTGCATCCAGCTCTGCTTTGGGGCGGCGATATTCCCCAGCCTGTGCCCAGGGTCCCTCTCCGTTCAATATCTCCTCCCATGTCCAAGAGTCCTGTGATGCTGGCCGCTGTTGTTGCTGCTGCCGCTGCTGTCGTCACTGTACTTTACCACGCCGCTTGGTCCTTGGTTGGTGGGTGATTCTGTCACGATGGCGAGAAGGATCAGAGGACTAAAATGCAGCGTGGTATGTGTTCATAGTGAATATTTAATTAAAGAAAGTACTGAACACTGAATACAAAAACAATAAACAAATAACGACCGTGAAATTATAAATGAGACCTGTGTTGACACAAGCAACTAGCATAGACAATCACCCACAAACAAACAGTGCAACCCAGGCTACCTAAGTATGATTCTCAATCAGAGACAACTAATGACACCTGCCTCTGATTGAGAACCATACTACGCCGAAACATAGAAATCCCCAAATCATAGAAAATCAAACAGAGACTGCCCCCAACTCACGCCCTGACCATACTAAATAATGAATACCAAACAAAGGAAATAAAGGTCAGAACGTGACATGGTCCTTGTTGATCTTTTTGGCCTTCCTGTAACATCGGGTGGTGTAGGTGTCCTGGAGGGCAAGTAGTTTGCCAAGTCAAATTTATTTAGCCTCCTCAAGGTTGAAGAGGCGCTTTTGCGCCTTCTTCACCACACTGTCTGTGTGGATGGACCATTTCAGTTTGCCAGTGATGTATACTCCGAGGAACTTGAAGCTTTTTCGATGTGGATAGGAGGGTGCTCCCTCTGCTGTTTCCTGAAGTCCACGATCAGCTCCTTTGTTTTGTTGATGTTTCGTGAGAGGTTATTTTCCTGGCACCACACTCCCAGGGCCCTCACCTCCTTCCTGTAGGCTGTCTCATCATTGTTGGTAATCAGGCCTACTGCTCTTGTCATCTGCAAACTTGATGATTGAGTTGGAGGCATGCATGGTCACGCAGTCATAGATGAACAGGGAGTACTGGAGGGGGCTGAGCACACACCATGGTGGGGCCCCAGTGTTGAGGATCAGTGAAGTGGAGGTATTGTTTTCTACCTTCACACCCTGGGGGCAACTCATCAGTAAGTCCAGGATCCAGTTGCAAAGGACGGAGTTCAGACCCAGGGCCTTAAGCTTAATGATGTGCTTGGAGGGTTCTAGGGTTTTGAATGCTGAGCTATTGTCAATTAACAACATTCTTACATAGGTATTCCTCTTGTCCAGATGGGAGTGTGTGATTGCATCATCTGTGGGGCGGTAAGCTAATTGAAGTGGGTCTAGGGTGTCAGGTAAGGTAGAGGTGATATGATCCTTGACTAGCCTCTCAAAGCACTTCATGATGGCGGAAGTGAGTGCTACGGGGAGATGATCGTTTAGCTCAGTTACCTTAGCTTTCTTGCGTACAGGAACAATGGTGGACATCTTGAAGCATGTGGAGACAGCATACTGGGAAAGAGAGTTTGAATATGTCCGTAAACACACCAGCCAGCTGGTCTGCGCATTCTCTGAGGACATGGCTAGGGATGCCGTCTGGGCCAGCAGCCTTGCGAGGGTTAACACGCTTAAATGTCTTACCCACGTCGGCCACGAAGAAGTAGAGCCCACAGTCTTTGGTAGCGGGCCACGTCGTGGCACTGTGTTATCCTCAAAGCGGGAGAAGAAGGTGTTTAGCTTGTCCGGAAGCAAGACGTCGGTGTCCGCGTAGTGGCTGGTTTTCCCTTTGTCTTGTAGACCCTGCCTCATACGTCTTGTCTGAGTCGTTGAATTGCGACTCCACTTTGTCCCTGTACTGATGTTTTTCCTGTATATTGCCTTACGGAGGGAATAACTACTTTTTGTATTCGGCAATATTCCCAGTCACCTTGCTATGGATAAATGCGATGGTTCGCGCTTTCAGTTTTGCATGGATGCTGCCATCTATCCACGGTTTCTGGTTAGGGTAGGTTTTAATAGTCACGGAGAGCTACCGTCCTTTAGGTTTTCACTCCAACACTAATCTAGCACAACTGATTCTAATAATTAGCTAGTTGATCAACTGAACCAGGTTATTGACAACTGGGATTGGAGAGAAAATCTACAGGAGGGTAGCTGTCCTTGGTCTTATGGTCTTATCCTGAGCCACACTGGCTGCATTTACACAGGCAGCCCAATTCTGATATTTTTTTCAACTAATTGGTCTTAATCACATCAGATCTTTTTCAGAACTGATATTATTAGTCAAAAGACCAATTAGTGAAAAAAAAGGTCAGAATGTGGCTGCCTGTGTAAATGCAAACATAGTCCTTTATCTGGCTTCAGTACATTGGCAATTGTGTTTGGCATGGCGGGCCGAGGAAGTGGAGACTCTTTATTCTTATGGCAATGGGCTTGTCCTGTCTGTGGTGAACGGCCAACTGGATAAGACTGTCGAAAGTGGTTTTGAGCTTCTTAACCACCAACTGTTTGGTGCTCTAGTAGAACATTTGCTGGTACTGCACGTCTCCTGGAAAGACATGGTTGTGGTGTTGGCATTTTACACTCTTTGTGGAAGGGATGTAGGGCAACACGCCTTTGTTGGTATATGTATCAATCAAATGGGACTGGCTAGCGTATTGTTAAGGGACAATGAGAGGACAGTGTGAGCTGCTTTTGAGATGAAAGATCAGTCAACAAAGTGAATGGGCTGAGCGGGGCTAAATAAGATGTGAAAATCTAAGGAAGGCTGTTCTAACACAGTATGAATGGTTGTGTATGGGAGATTGAGGAGAAATGGCACCTCAATCACTCTCATACACAACAATTCATTTACTGTCTAAGCACAACTAAAAAACCCTTCCTCATCTCAAAGTACTGTATGTAAACATCCCCCCAGCCCATTGACTTTGACATATAGTTCTTGTCAATAGTAGACCTTGGCATGTCTTTTGTGTTTTGAGATTCTGCAGAGAGAAGAATGAGGTGGTTGTCATTACTGTTATAGTCTTGTTTTTATATCTTTCAGTGTCCCTTGCTGGTTTCTATCCCTCAATCTTCTTGTGCTCCATAACCGCAAGGTGTATTCGATCCCTAATGTTTGTGTGCCCAAAATGCCTCCACTTTGGGGTATTTGTCAGCAGGTCACTGTGGAATAACTCCAGATAACCTGAGTTTTACAAAAAGAAAAGGTAAAAAAGAGAAGAGGGGTAGACTAAATTGATTACATGGTCTGGAAGGTACTGTGTGGTCCTCGGGCTACCTAACCACCTGTAAACACATAACACAAACCATACAAACACTACTGCTTCTTGCTCTGACAGTGCAGTAATATCTAACAAATAATATCTAACAAACTACACAACATATACCCAATACACACAAATCTAAGTAGGAATGAATTAAGACTATATACATATGGACGAGCGATGTCAGAGCAGGACAGACTAATATGCATTAGAGTAATATAGAAAAACAGTATATACATATGAGCTGAGTAATGCAAGATATGTAAACATGATTAAGTGACTAAGATACCGTAGAATAGTATAGAATACAGTATGTACACATGAGATGAGTAATGCAAGATATGTAAGCATTATTAAGTGACTAAGATACCGTAGAATAGTATAGAAAACAGTATATACACATGAGATGAGTAATGCAAGATATGTAAGCATTATTAAGTGACTAAAATACCGTAGAATAGCATAGAATACAGTATATACACATGAGATGAGTAATGCAAGATATGTAAACATTACGTGACTAAGATACCGTAGAATAGCATAGAATACAGTATATACACTACCGTTAAAGTTTGGGGTCACTTAGAAATGTGAGGCGTCTGTTTCTCAAACTAGACACTAATATACTTGTTCTCTTGCTCAGTTGTGCACCGGGGCCTCCCACTCCTCTTTCTCTTCTGATTAGAGCCTGTTTGCGCTGTTCTGTGAATGGAGTAGTACACAGCGTTGTACGAGATCTTCAGTTTCTTGGAAATTTCTCACATGGAATAACCTTCATTTCTCAGAACAAGAATATAGTAATGACTATATGTTGTGGCAGAGCCAGGGTGAAATTCCCCTTTAATGTGGGGGGGGGTGTCAAGGAGACTAAAGACTGTTAAATCACCACCCCCAGATGCAGTCTGCAGCAATAACCCTTAGAAATTAACCCTAAACCTGGTGCCATTGGTCCCCATTGCCGTCCCATTGTGATCATATTGCTGTTACATTGTGGTCCCATTACCGTTCCATTGTGGATGGCTATTTACTGAGTAGTGCACCTGTCAGTAGTTATTTCACCTACTTATTGCCTTTCTGGCAAACGTCCTATGTCCACACCCTCAGCCTAAACACAACCATGCACATAGTGTTCGCACACACACACCAATCCACACCCATAGTTCTTGCCTTTAGAGAAAATACCACACCATGCAAACCTAAGCCTGTCTGCATTTGTGAACTGCTAAAGTTTAGCTTGTGCTCCTCAATGAAGATTTACCAATTAGGACCAATTAGACGAAAGTCCACCATCAGTTGTCAGGGGTTTCTATTTTATGGATATTTTGTCTATGGTCTTTGAGGATTTATATGTAAATATATGTATGAAACATAGTTAATCAGTCCAATTTAAAGAAATTGGGTGAATGTGACGTGTAACTTTTAGTTCTTGAATGGATGATGGTCCGGGATGGTGTCTAAGAGCTGAAAGGTGCCTGCTTCTTGATCTCGCCTTATATCAATGGTCTGGCTGGCTCTGTGCGCCTGCGCCGGGGTAGGCGGGTGGTCAGGTTGCTCATTAGCTTGACTGACTGAGATCACTCTCTCCCTCCCACTAATCCACCCTCAGAGCCTCTTTGAGCATGTGGTGGTGCTGGACAAGGCAGGGTAAGGCAAACGGGAGAAGGGGAAGGGGAGGTGAGGCTGGACCTTAAATCCAGGCCCAGTTTGGCAAGCTGCTCGCTGTCAGCGCCAATTACCACTGATTCCTTTATATTTCTCCCTGGTCTTTTATAGATGGCTGCTCTCTTTTCTCTGAGGATCGAGATGGAGTGAGCGCAGGAGGGAAAGAGGGCGAGGGGGAGGGGGAGGAGAGGGAGTAAGAAGGGGTGGGTGATTGCATGAAGCTTTGTCCCGGTTGCTCAGTCAGCCTGTTGCCATTGCCTCCTGTTTCTGTTGCCTCGCAGCAAGTCTTGTTTTTGCCTCAGTCGGGTAGGAATGAATGAATGAATGATCTAAAGTGATCTGGGTCGTCAAATTCAAAGGAGTTCCATACATAAATTCAGGTAATGTATCTATCCTACTGTTTTATTTATTTGTGTCAAGACTTATGCTTTGTCTGTCATTGGGACATTAAAGATTTGACCTTTTGGTGTCTTAGAAAAGGTATGATGAGTCTGTAGTTATTTGCTCGTGTTCATTTTATCATATAGGTAAGAGTTTCACCTGCTGATTGAGCTAGTCTGAGGCATTTAGCAGGTGATTTTGGTGTGAGGGTTCAGGCAGCCCTGTTGAATGTACCTTTTTAATTGTTAATGTTATTTGAATACGTTTGTGGTATCTGATCAAATTGAGTTGTTTGCGCTTCATTTCTTTACATTGACTTTACAAAGTGCATTTTCCATTTTTATAAATCACTTTAGTTGTTCAATATGGCAGGCATTGCATAAGTATGTTTCCCAGGTAACATAACAATTGTTTTACAACTGTTATTGCGGTAATAGACATTGTCACCATTGTCACTTGTTGCATTATGACAGTTCAGACAAATCACCTGTTGGCATCGCAGGTTGTGTAGCCTATTCATTACTTTACCAGATGGAAACCCCCTGTTGTTTCTCTACTGTCCTTTACACTGTTACAATTTCCAAACAAAGTGCTTTTGTTCCCGGATTTAACAATAAAGACCGCAATTATTAGCAGACCCTATTTTAGGGCACTGTTCTGTTGTAAGGGGATTAGGGCTCGTGGCAGCCTTTTGTTTTAACTAAGATTCCACTTTTATGTCTGAATCTTAGTTTTACACAATGAGCTGTGCCGGAGCATCCCTAACCTGTGCATTTTGATTGTGTTCCGAATTGGTCATGTGAAATCATTTGCTGCCCCTTTCTCTCAATAGCAGCAAATTGGCAGTGTGTCAATCTTATATCTCCACTGGTTCTAGAGTGGTGCAAAGTCTTGTTTTTTCCCTTGATGCTGCACTCACAGAGTATTTGCAGAAATATATCATTCGGTGCACATGACCCCTCTGCCCAAAATTGTTTTGTTTTAGTTTCTAAACCACATGGCGATTAGTTAAATGGAAAGTGGAGGCCCCACTATAGTCCTTTCATGAGAGTGTCATTTTACTACAAGTGCAGCCAGGCAGGTACTCTAAAAAGACAATAAAACCCGCATCAAAAGATTCCTCTCTGCACTCGTCTCCCCTTTTGCGTTTCACACATGCCTTACGTCAGTATTGTCTGCTGACGAAGAGAAAATATTCAACAGCCAGGTGTCTACCAGTGTTAGGGTCCTTAATTTCAGGGTTCTTAATTTAGAGTATTCTGAACATTAGACCTATCAGGAAGTTGGTGTTCCTATCTCTACCAGTGTAAGAGCAGTGGGCTTCTAAGAATTGCAAAAATCCTGTGGTATTAGTGGAATGAGGGAGTAGTCTTCAATCTACTATATGTAAATAAACCTTAACCCAACAGTAATTGTAATTTATATACTTAAAAAGCTATGATTAATTATTTTGCCACAAACAGGATTGAAACCCTGGTATATAGGGGTGGAAGCCATTGTCGTTACCATTAAGCCACAAAGACTTGAGTGTTGGCAGTCTTAAATGGTGGATTTAGAGAGCAACAGGCGAAATGGTGTCTTTACATTGTCTCACAGTGAAAACGTAGTTGATTATTTCTGGCTTGCTAGTTACCTTGCTAGCTACATTTCCAGATTAGATTGAAGGATGGCATGCTAGCAAGTTCGTCTATATTTGTTAACACAGTGCTAGCTAGCTAGAGAAATAAGAATGTCGTTGTGTGGTCAGTAGCCAAGTTAGGGTCAGTAGTTGTGTGGTTGTGGTCATTAGTTATGGTCAGTGGTTGTGTTGCGGGTTCTTTGGGCCCTATAGTATGAACTTGTTCAGTGGTTGTGGTCAGTAGTTATGGTCAGTAGTTGTGTGGTTGTGGTCAGTACTTGTGTGGTTGTGTTGCAGGTTCTTTGGGCCATATAGTATGGACTTGTTCAGTGGGTGTGGTCAGTTGTTATGGTCAGTAGTTGTGTGGTTGTGGTCAGTAGTTGTGTGGTTGTGTTGCAGGTTCTTTGGGCCCTATAGAATGGACTTGTTCAGTGGTTGTGGTCAGTAGTTATGGGCAGTAGTTGTGTGGTTGTGGTCAGTAGTTGTGTGGTTGTGTTGCAGGTTCTTTGGGCCCTATAGAATGGACTTGTTCAGTGGTTGTGGTCAGTAGTTATGGTCAGTGGTTGTGGTCAGTACTTGTGTGGTTGTGTTGCAGGTTCTTTGGGTCCTATAGTATGGACTTGTTCAGTAGTTGTGGTCAGTAGTTGTGTAGTTATGGTCAGTAGTTGTGTGGTTGTGGTCAGTAGCCAAGTTAGGGTCAGTAGTTGTGTGGTTGTGGTCATTAGTTATGGTCAGTGGTTGTGTTGCGGGTTCTTTGGGCCCTATAGTATGGACTTGTTCAGTGGTTGTGGTCAGTAGTTATGGTCAGTAGTTGTGTGGTTGTGGTCAGTACTTGTGTGGTTGTGTTGCAGGTTCTTTGGGCCCTATAGAATGGACTTGTTCAGTGGTTGTGGTCAGTAGTTATGGTCAGTAGTTGGTTGTGGTCAGTAGTTGTGTGGTTGTGTTGCAGGTTCTTTGGGCCCTATAGAATGGACTTGTTCAGTGGTTGTGGTCAGTAGTTATGGTCAGTGGTTGTGGTCAGTACTTGTGTGGTTGTGTTGTAGGTTCTTTGGGTCCTATAGTATGGACTTGTTCAGTAGTTGTGGTCAGTAGTTGTGTAGTTATGGTCAGTAGTTGTGTGGTTGTGGTCAGTAGATGTGGAAGTCATTAACATTAAGCCACAGAAACTTGAGTGTTGGCAGTCTAAAATGGTGGATTTAGACAGCACCGGGCGAAATGGTGCGTTTTTACATTGTCCCACAGTGTAAATGTAGTTGGTATTCCCGTCAGTAATAACAATAATTATATTGATAACTAGAAAAGGTAGTCTCAGCTGCCTGAAAGTGTTGTTATTATTATTATTATTATTATTATTATTGTTAGTGGAAGAAGTTTGCAGGTGAAAAGTCTCTGTGCCCTTGAGCAACGCATTTAATCATCATCAATTGCTTCTCTAAGTCACTCTGGTTGAAACACCATGTTGGGAGTTATTGGAGTTATTGGAGTTAAAAGGTTGGAGTGTTTAATTTAAAGTTGGTTTGGAGTGTGTATCTTAAAAGGTGTACAGCGGTGTTCCAAAAATTGCAGATTTTGTTCAAAATTAGCATTTTGCAATTCATTTTGTGTGCTTTTTACCCCTTTTTTCTCCACAATTTCGTGATATCCAATTTGTTGTTAGTCTTCTCCCATCGCTGGAACTACCGTACGGACTCGGGAAAGGCAAATGTTGAGAGCCATGCATCTTTCAAAACACGACCCTGCCATGCCGCAAAGCTTTTTGACATACTGCTCACTACCCGGAAGCCAGCCACACCAATGTGTCAGAGGAAACAACTGGCGACACGAGTCAGCGTGTATGCGCCCAGCCTGCAACAAGGAGTCGCTAGAGGGCAATGGGACAGTCATTTTTCTAATTTCTTAGAAGAATTACTCTTGCTGAATAATATTTTTTTGCAGTGGATTAGGAAGTGCACTATTTTTTGTCTACCTTTTCAAGAGCAAATTGGTGGTCACTAAGCCTGTATTTGGTCAGGATCTGTTTCTGTTTTGTATCTCTGACAGAGTTGAGATGTTCTGCCAATTTGTATGATCTTTTTAGAGCCAAATGAAGGGATGTTTTGGGGCTTCATTTTAAATAGTGCCAAAATGTTAGTGTCCTTTTCTTTATATTATCAATTAGAGCAAATATTCCGTCTTCCGCTCTGCACGCATTATTTGGTACTTTCTCTATTGTTTTCTTTCCCTTCCAATGCTTATAATCATAATTGCAGGTTGATCCCTAAACCTCACTTCAATATAGTGAAATTGGTAAAATGACACAATTGAGTATTTTGCACCAGATTTGGATTGGAATATTTATTTTGGAGAATTGTATTTTTATGGAATAAAATGTTTTGCCAGACCAGAGGCACTGATTTTTAGTCCCCGGTAGTTGTAGATTGGTCCAACATCGGTAGTTTGTTGATGTAGATGTTGAACAGGGTTGGACTGCACCGCTGTCTCACCCACACCCTCTTGTGCAAAAAACTCTGTTCTCTTATAGTTTAATGCAACATTTGTTATTCACATAAATGGATTTAATGACGTTGTGTAGTCTACCCGCAATGATGCTTTATTGGGTTTTGTAATATAATCAGACCTTCCTCACAAAACATAACGCTCTAAGCAAAAATAATGTATTTCTACCCAAACACAGAACATTCACATGCTAATAAACCAGCATGTTCATCAGAACAACAGAGGGAAAGTATTTGCACGTTTTGTTGATTTTTAAGAATGCTTTTGATTCATGCCAAATGGAATCAAAAGCATTCTTAAAATGCAATTTGCTTTTACCTCATATGACTTCCATGATATTGATAAAATGAAGCCTGGTTTGTTCTCAGGTAACTTTAATACGGTAGCTAGTGTAAGCCTAAGAGCGCCTTTCAGCTAAACCAGGGCTCTCCAACCCTGTTCCTGGAGAGCTACCCTCCTGTAGTTTTTCACTCCAACCCCAGTTGTAACTAACCCGATTCAGATTATCAACCAGCTAATTATTAGAATCTGGTGCGCTAGATTAGGGTTGGCGCAAAAGCCTACAGGACGGTAGCTCTTCAGGAACAGGGTTGGTGTGCCCCGAGCTAAACATCAGCATTTACGTAGCTACAGTCAGCACATTTATGTGAGGATGCAGAAATTATTTTGTTTACCAAGTTGTGTAGCCTAATTTATGCAGTAATATGAATGACAATATGATAACTTACTGAACATTTATATTCGTATGGTGGGGAACTTTATCGATTTGCTAACGTTACTTGATCATGAAGCATGTTTGTTTGTTAGCTTTCTTAGTTATCTAGCTAGCAGGAGTTAGCTGTGGATTGTCAGCTAATTTAATGTGTATG